>NW_022195263.1:0-133935 GCF_008641045.1 Pistacia vera
GTTAAGGCTATTGAAGTCCCAATGCCAAACCCCAATGGCTATTTCTTGTCCAACCACGTAAGAATTTGAATGACACTTCAACAATTACAAACACATGATGTTGTAATAAAGCATCTTTTAGTGCATCGAGGGGTCATTCCAATTTCCAATTGATATAGATTTTTTATTTATTTATTTTTTTTTTTTTTTGGGGATTTAGAGTACTCCACGTTAAGTGGATACTTTGAAGTGGGATCGATCCATTGGGTTTTCTGATATTATATTTAATAAACCAGTGGAAACATTTATCATAACTAATGTTTCCTCGTCATTTAGTGTACAACACTATAAGCTGATACTTGCCTCATCTTTGTATAAGTTAAAGTTAATTTGAATAGCATTTGGAATTTAGATTTGACCATAGAGTGATGATGAAGTTGAACAGAGGTTTTGCAACTGAAAAGTAAAGGGTCTACTGATTACAATAGTCAGATTAGATTAATTCATATCCTTGGACCCTAGTTCTTCCTTATCAAGTCGAATCAATACTAATATTCTCACCAACCCTCCAATATTTTATCAAGTCTCGAGAAATAAACAATGCTAACAACTTAATTTTTAATTTTCTTTTGGTTAGTAATAGTATGTGGTTTGTCCACCATTTGGATTAATTTACATCTTCTTAAGAAAAAAAAAAAAAAACCATTTTCATGATGATGATGGTCGTCCGTGGTACTGAGGAACTGTGAGGCTAGCTCATGAGGAAGATCTATATATACATGCAATTAAGTAGAATGTATACAAATATCATCAGTCAACAGAAGCAAGTAAGCAATGGTTGTTGCTTTAATTAGCTCAATCCTTTCTAGACATTGGTAATTAATTTTACTTTTAGGGTACAAATAAAAGGCATTTGGGATGAGATTAAATATTTTTATATGCAAGCATGCATGCCTTATTGTTTTTAATTTTTTTATGCCCATATCTAATCAACTTAATCAACCAAAACTTCCATCTCGATTAGAATTATTAATCCGTTCACAAAATAAGAAGATAATGAAAATTGTAGTACGAATCAATGTCATTGAAGTTGAATTGCCATTCATTATCTTACTGGTTCATAATTTCATCTTCATGAATCAATTACAGAAAACACAACAATCAGTGAAAGCCAAGTTTCTTTCATTTTCCAAGCAATTCCAATACGCCAAGTTTCTTTAATTTTCTATGAGATTCCAATGCGCGAGATATTGATGGTTGACCCGCTAAACATAAGACCATTAATGCTGTTAAGATCAACCACAAAACTGAAAAGTGATGCAATAGACATCAGGGAGAGGATACTGAAGACCTAAGCAAAATCATAACCACCGTCGTCGTGATCATTCCCTTAAGCCACGATTGATGGAACAGTGATGCCAAAAAAGGGAGAGATATCGTAATCATGAGAAGAACACCACAAATGCTCAATTAATCAGGATAAAAATCTTATCAGCTTTTGAATGCTCATCAGGATGAAGGAAAACGTTTTAACAAGCACAACACCAGTTAGAAACCAACCAAAAGATAAAAAAAGTAATAAGATCTCCTAAAGAAAGGATTGTATCGCACATCTTAAAGTTTTAAAGGGGTTACCAAATGATTCAAACTTATGCGGAATGGGTTGCTTGTTTATATTGTGCATAAGAGTTGTTCAAGACTGTTATGCCTAAAAAATCAGAGCTGACGTGAGCTTGCATCAACAAGCGCCAATAAAAGTTCAGGAAGACTTTATGTCGTTCAGGAGATGCCACGTCGCCTGAAGACAGAAAGAATATAGTTGTCATCAACTTAGCAGATTCATGTTTTGTCTATGAGTGAATAAGGGTCACACACTTGTCCAAGCCCTACGGGATTTAAGGATATCTCCTATGTAATTAGCTAATGGGAAGCAAGGTAGGAATTGTACGATACCTGCCCACTTGCAAACTTATAATCATTACCTTAAATCCCTCGACTATAAATAGAGGACTCCCCCTCTCATTGTGGGGATTCTGATAGAAAAAGAAAAAACTATTCTCCGATTGTATCTCAGCTCGCTATACGCAACCTGATTGTAATCTTCCATATATATTCAAAAACAGTGGACGTATGATTCGCTTTGAGCATCTGAACCACTTTAAAAATAATTTTCCATTAATTAATTGCATTAATCATTCACGTGTAATTTCTAAGAGCATCTTAGCATTTTGCAAATACGAGTCGTTGATGTCAAAATTAAGCATCAACAAAGACATAAATGAAACATCCATCAAAGCAAGGAAAGAACACACTCATTTTTACATGGTTCGGCAACATGCCTACATCCATAGGACCAAGTCCAGAAGAAGCAAATTCATAATGTAAACTTATGAGTTCAAATACAAAGCAAGAAAAACATAGTTGCAAAACACCCCCTGTTTTTAACACATCAATCTTCTCTTCTTCGGTTGAATTTTAAGCCACCATAGCATGCTTCACACACGAGACCACCAAGTCGCACTTGAGCTCCTCTCAAATTTCAACAGCAAAGAATCAACTTCGGAACAGCAGCTTGCACACATCCAAGCATCAACTGGAACCATGTTCTAGAATCGTCACAACAAAGACAATGTAAGAGAAGGTAATTTTAAGCCTACCAAAACATATCAGAAACCTTAGACCAATACAAAACCTTAGAGGATATTCAGTGATGAATCAAAGACAAATAGGTTTCTTAAGAAAGACACCAGAAAAGTATGAATATATAGAGAACAAGGTGACTAGGGTTGGCAGACAAAAAAGTTAAAGTAAAACTTTTGTGTTTTTCTTTTTGCACAAGAAATTTGGGACCACAAACAAAAGCAATATTCATTTTCTCACACAACAAATAGAAAGTGGACAAGGAATAAAGACACAAAATAGAACATCAACAAGGAATAATATTGTCCAAAAAACAAAATAGGTGCGTGATGTGTGATTGAGGAAAAATATCTGTCAGATGCATTGTGAGCACACAGACTCTAAAGTGCTCACACTTGTGAAGGTGATCACCTTTAGAGAGTGTGCCCATATTGGCAGAAAAGAAAAGATAGTGTAAGACTAAAAAAAGATCATAAGATGACAAAAACACTAACAATTTTCTCCTTTGTCAATCTTATGAACAAAGCACAATTTTTTCATTCACAAACCTGTCTCAAAAAATCAATGATCAATCAACAAGAGACAAAAATTAAAACAACACAAAAACATATCTCATAAGGACATAATCATCAAGGCATAGAGATAAGTATGAAACAAAGACAACAAGCAAAACATAATCAGTATGGTTCAATTAAAAACAGTTTCGCAAGATCAAAAATTGAACTAAAAAACTCTCCCTTAATTAGTATACTCCCCCTTAGTAACCAATCCAACATACATAACAAATTTACCAATCAATTTCAATAAGGGGACAATTCAAGTCACACATGGATTGAAAAGAATGTTATCTGCATATCAAGAGAAGAATTAGCAAGAATTCAAAAGCAAATAACAACACAAAGAAAATGCAGTTTGAAGACAAGCATAAACAAAAATTACTGCACAAAAGACAACTGCTTAGTTAATAAAAAACAGCAGAACAAAAAGATAAATAAGTTCAACAACTCAAACTTAACTACAAACAAAAGTTCAGCAAATAATAATAATAATAATAATAAAATAAATATATCCTTCAATCTAATCACAAACAAGACAATTGTGATCACTTTCACAGATGAGAACGAAGTAGCTCAATGAAAAAGATTAATGCCTACTCCCCCTCTTTGTTCATAGATGATCATCCTCTGAGATTGCTGGATCTCTTGGAGGGAAGTTTCTTGGCACAGGCAAGGTGAACACATCACATGCGGTGTGAGCACATGGAACATATTGATAAAAAAAATCACAAAGAATCAACAGTCATGTGACGATACAAGTGTCAAAGTGAGCACACAAGAAACATATAAACAAAAATAAACCAATTAAAGCATTGTGTGGTGACCGTCAGAACAGGTGAACACAGAGAGTCAAGCAAACATAAAATGGTAACATCAAACTTCAAGTGAGCACAGTCAAAAGAAATGAGAACAAAATAGCAATCATGTGATAACATGGGCTCTCAAGGTGGTGGCATAGGTACAAAGGCAGTAGACAAGAGACTTATTCAAATTTATTGAACAAAAAGGAAAAGCAAAGATACCATGAGATCAATTTCATTAAACAACGTTTTATGGAGGCAAGTAATAAAGATTAATGTGACATAAAAAAAAATCACCAACTTGTTGGGGATGCAAATGAATGTTCTCAACACAGCCATTTTCACAAATAAGAGCAATTATTCATTTAATCATCCAAGAGTAAGAACGCAAAGATTCTTTGTCATAAGTATGTGAAGTGTCCTCAAAGGGAAGCTTGACTCATTGGTCAATTTCATTTCATTTAACTCCCCCTTCCCTCATGCACTTTTTCTTTTCAAACAATTGAAATTCTTTTTGACTTCTTTTTCTTTGATTAGGCAAGCAATGGGCAAAAATCTCTCAAAAGCAACCAAGTGTAGCTTTCACACTTGCAAAGAGGTAGCCCTCTAAATAGTATATCTTCCAAGAACATAAGGGTCTCTACATCCAGAAGATTACTCAATTATAACTTTCACACTACAAGCAAAGTAGCTCTTTCACATGGTGACAAAGTCAAGCAATAAAAACTCATGGAGAGAAAAGTCATAAATGTTTTTAGATGTGAAAGCACAAGGTGGACACATCACAACAACATACTGCCACAAGACAAGAATAATTCTCATACACCAACATTAATAAAAAAAAATACTTGCAACAATAAAAAATTGGAAATTTTTTTCATAGCATTTATTAGAAAAGACAAAGACACTACTCAAATTGAATTAGTCCAATGGACTTCCTCAAACTCACAAACGTTTGCAAGTCTAAGCCTTTGTATTCAAGTTAGCAAGTTGAGAGTTAGTTTTAACATATGCAAGTGAAATGGCGTTATTCTCAACTAAGTCATGAAGATGACCATCTCTATAGGTAACATGACCATTTTCCAAGCATTCAAACTTAGCCAATAAAGATTTGTTTCATGCCATGTGTCTAGAACAACCACTATCAATTTGAAAGGCAGGCAAGGAGGTATGAACAACAAGACAGTTAGCACTAAGCTTGAGTCTCCACACTTTTCTATTTTTGGAAAAATTGTTCTGGTATGGTGACATGAGAGACTGAAGTAGTGACTTTATAGAATTAAAATCATGATTTCCAATGCATCTTTTCAAATATGAAATGGGTTTAAAACAATTAGGTTTGATGTGACATTTCTTTTGACAAAAATGACAAACTAGAGTGAATCTTTTTACCTTCAAGGTCTGATTAGGAGGAGCAAGAAAATCCTTGGGAGCTGAGTCTGAGTTGACTATGGTGGTCATAACTGGTTTCGAGGTGCTCACTTTGATGAAGGTGGTCACACCAGGTTTGGAGGTGCTAGCACCTGGAGTGAATCCAAGACCAGATTTATCTCCAAACATTTTTCCTTGGCCAAGCACTCCATCCAGCTTCCTTGTACCTGCATTCAGCTTCTCAACAATTACCTTAGCCTCAGTTAGTTCACTCAAAGTTTGTTCCAACAACGAATCTTTGTTGGTTAAATTAGTAGTTAAGGACAAAATTTTATCAGACAACTCTTTTTTTTCTTCTAACAAAGTCGAGTTTTCAGCTTTAAGAGATTGCACCTTCTTAACCATTTTCAACCATTGATCACACATTTGATCATAAGCTTTTTGCTGCTCTTCATACACATCACAAGAATCATCAGAAGAAACACTCTCACTATCCTCCTGATTAACTGTAAAGGCTAAAAGGTTTTTATTCTCAATTGACTCATATACCTCACTTTCTTTTTCTTAATCATCACTAACACTCAAGATATCAGTCATTGTTTTACCTTTTTTCTTTAGAGTGTTCGCACACTCTGATTGAATGTGGTCATACCCTTCACACTCATAGCATTTGATGCCGTTACTTTTCTTTTGAAATTTTTTTAGAAAAAGCACCAGGAAGAGACTAATCAAAAGGTTGTTTTCCTTTTCTTGCTGCATGTGTTTTTTTTCAAAATTTTCTTAAAATTCTTTGTTAGCAAATCAACTTGTTCCTCATCCAAATCGTCCAAATCAATATTGTCAAGACCAATAGAATGAACCGTATGTTTAAATGCAAGGTCATTACCTGGTTTTTGCTTACCCCACCTTATCAAATTCTACTCATATGTTTGAAGAGATCCAATCAGTTCGTCCAGCTGCATCACATCGAGATCACGACATTCTTCAATAGAGGTTGCCTTGGACATGAATCTTTCAGGTAAGGAGCACAACACTTTCCTAACAAGTTCAGCGTCAGAATAGATTTTACTCAAAGCAAAGCACTTATTTGTAACATCACACAAACAGCCATGGAAATCAGAAATAGATTTATCATCACACATAACAAGATTTTCATAGTTAGCAATTAATCTCCTAAGTCTATTTTTTAACAAGGTCTGTTCCTTTATTTTTAACTTGGAGTCTATCCCATGCATCATTTGCTATCTCACAGTTAGCAATATTTTTCATTTAACTAAAACTGACAGCATTAAACAAGGCATACAAAGCTTTTGAGTTAAAGTTAGACTCTTCTAACTCAGCCTTGGTCCATTGATCTATGAGTTTTCCTTTACTACTACTACTTTCACCAACAACTTGTGGTTATTTCCAACCAACAACACAAGCATTCCATGCCCTTTCATCAATTGATTTTAAGAAGGCACGCATCTTGGGTCTCCAGAAAGGATAGTTGGTTCTCTCCAACAAGGATAGTCTATGAGTAGATCCTCATTCACTAAACAAACTCATGGTAAACAAAACAATCAGTGTGGTCACACTAAGAATAGAGGTGGTCACAACCAAAAAGTTCAACACGAGGTGGTCACACAGCTCCAAGGTGGCCACACAAGGTCTGTAGCAAAAAAAATTGCAGAAAAACGTAAAATAAAAGCAAAAATGAAACAGAAACCAAATCAAGATTTAAGCACAAATAACAAGCAAGGATCAACTGAAATAACTCTTCAGAACAAGTTCTGATACCAAATGAAATTTTTAAAGGGGTTACCAAGTGATTAAAACTTATGCAGAATGGGTTGCTTGTTTATATTGTACATAAGAGTTGTTCAAGACATAAATGAAACATCCGTCAAAGCAAGAAAAGAACACTCTCATTTTTACATGGTTCGGCAACATGCCTACATCCATAGGACCACATCTAGAAGAAGCAAATCCACTATGTAAACTTATGAGTTCAAATACAAAACAAGAAAAACATAGTTGCAAAACATTCCCTGTTTTCAACACATCAATCTTCTCTTCTTCGGTTGAACTTTGAGCTACCATAGCAAGCTTTACACACGAGACCATCAGGTCGCATTTGAGCTCCTCTCAAGTTTTAACAGTAAAGAATCAACTTCGAAACAACAACTTGCAGACGTCCAAGCATCAACATGGAACCATGTTCCAGAATCGTCACAACAAAGACAATCTAAGAGAAGGTAATTTTAAGTCTACCAAAACCTATGAGAAACCTTAGACCAATACAAAAACTTCAGAGGATATTCAGTGATGAATCAGAGGCAAATAGGTTTCTTGAGGAACACACTAGAAAAGTATGAATATATAGAGAACAAGGTGACTAAGGTTGGGGGACAAAAAAGTTAAAAGTAAAACTTTTAATTTGTGTTTTTCTTTTTACACAAGAAATTTGGGACCATAAACAAAAACAATATTCCTTTTATCACACAACGAATAGAAAGTGGACAAGTGGAAAGGCACAAAACAAAACATCAACAAGGAATAATATTATCCAAAAAATAAAACGGATGCGTGATATGTGATTGAGAAAAAATATCTGTTAAATGCATTGTGAGCACACAGACTTTAAAGTGCTCACACTTGTGAAGGTGATCACCTTTAGAGAGTATGCCCACATTAACAGAAAATAAAAGATAGTGTAGGATTCAAAACAAAATCATAAGATAGCAAAAACACTAACAACATCGACAATCAGGCCAGATGTCACTCTCTCGCTCATTAGACAAGGCTTATATGGTTGGTATTTGATATGAAATTAGAGAGACTAAATATGCATTCATACTTTTTATGGAGCTATGGGATAAAACATATATCTAATAAAGCACAACGGAGCCCTATAATTCATAAATGATTAAGTGAAAAGGAACCAAGCACGAGAACTGAAAATGCAAAAAGGAAAGAAAAAATGTTCTTGATATGGTTTTTCCATGTTTAGTAATTGGCTAACCAGATATATTTACCCTTGATTATTGAATCAGACTTAAATTTCTTCAGGAAACTTGACGGCTGCCCCATTAATTTATTGTTTTAGAAACTAGACTTCCAGAGCTTTCCATTTATGTATGGCATGCATGGTTGATATCGTAAATTGACCGAACTAACAAAACCAGTTCTTACCAGGAAGTTGATCCAAAAAATACGGACCGCTACGGTTGAAAAATTGAGGTTTATGCTTTGATTGACTGAAAAATGTGGCTTCTTGAGCTGTTCCTGCATAAAATAGCAGCAACTTAATTTTATCACATCCATTCATCATCCCAATACAGAAGTGTGGTTTAAGTTTTCATTAATTATTTATTTGTATTTATACATATTCAGAGAACAGTCACCTGAGGAACAACTTATGTGTTTAGACGAAAACAACTTCTTATGCTCATACATACTCGTAGAAATCTGTGATTAATTGCTTGATTGTGTCTGAGTTAAGAGTAGCATAGTTCATACATGCACATGTAAAGTATATATTGCAAGAAATGAATTTTATAATAATACTTTGACGGTCAATATATATCGTGGATTTGGGATGATTTTTTTATTTGCTTTATTGACTCTTTAAGACTCATCGATAATATATTATACTATGTAAAGAATTTCAAGCATGCATGATAAGCCAATATGATTAACATGATGAAATTATTACAATAAGTAGCTAATGATTTTTTATTAATACGGTAACGATCGTACTACATCTTCTTATCATATATAAGTATGCAGTACTCCTGCTGGAACTTCCTAACCAAAGCCCACTAAAAAGAGCTAGCATCCATCCGTAGTGGAAACAAGAAACAAAAACCTACATAAGCCAAAGGGACCAGTGCAGATACGGGCTACTGATTATAACTTTCTATTGAGGAACTATAAGGACCAAAGAAAATAGATAGTTAGGGTTTCTAGCTAGAGCTAGAAAACTAGGGTTTTTTAAAGATGCTTATATTATACATCGTTTAAGCTGCTGGAGCATAGTCATATCCACCATCATCGTCATCGTCGTCCCCGTCGCCTTCCATGGATGCAGCTGGAGCCAAGTCGGTGCCATCATCGTCGTCGTCATCATCTCCATCTCCTTCAAGTGGTTCGTTAGGGTAGTAAGGACACCCATAATAATCATGAATATTATCATCAAAATCATCATGCTCATTAACATGCATGATGAACTGTGAGATGTGAAGCATATTTTCTAGCTAATGCGTGTTGAAGTGACTGAACAAAGAAAAGAGAGATTTCCCGGAAGGACTTGGGCAGGGACATGGGTGCAGATGAACTTTAAATAAAGGGTAGAAAAGTTGTAGCCATAGTGTGGAGTGTTCTGGTTTAAGCATGTCTCGTGGATTTCTGAGGGTGGCGTGTGCAGGACACGTACAAAAATCGCCACTAAATGCCTAGGTGGCACCAATACTGTAAACCCAAAGTCTGTAATGCAGAATCTGTAAGATCGATATTTTGGTTTATGAAGGTTAAATAATATGTATGGTTATGGTGTTTTTATTTGTGGGTGGAAAGGTACAAGTGATCTTTTTGCTTTCTTCAAGGATAGTGGTGGAAAAATGGGACGCATGTCACCTACCCTATGCAATACACATGAAATCATTTCCTTAATTCTGTGGCTGTTTGCCCTTCGTTACAAAGGACAAGTCTGCACTGCAGCGAAGGACATAAGAACAAAATGTGGACCTTTACATACAAACGGAGGAAGAGGATTTATACAGTTAAAGATGTTTTGTTTATTTGTGTTAAACATGATTTTAACACCGACTACTACTCACGTAAAAAGTGCTAAGAAGTTACATATGAGATGATTGTGAGATATGTTTATGATTTCTTTTGTGATCGTTAATGAAGATTACAAATAGAACGATCTTTCAAATGATCTTTTAAGGTTACAAGTGTTTGAGGTGTTCTTAGAGAATGATAAGTCAGTCTCCTTCTAGTAGTGTGATTTTACTATTTTTGCTACAGAATAAATATGTGAATTTGATAATCAATTCCGTTGTGAGGGGTGGAGCTATTTATAGTCTTTTTAGCTCAAGATAATGAGTGTTTATGCAAGTTGTCTTAATTTGGTGAAGATCTTCCTTCGTTCTGATTCGTTGAGAGCTTTCATCTATATCTTTAATTTAATGAAATTACGACAGTTGTAGATGCAAATATCCTTTTGAGTCGGTTTAAGAATCAGATAGCTATCATACTTTGTTTTCGTGCGTTTGTTGAACCCTGATTGATGGAGATGATGTCAACATGTACTTTCGGCATAACAATTTGAAAATTAATGGCTTCATCAAGTCATTATTTATTTAGTTATAATTAAGATTAAGGGTCAAAATCTATTCAAATAATTCTTTTAAACCTGAATTAAAAGTAATAATAGATAGACTTCTGCTCTTCTCGTTTGAACCAATACACTAAATGCTCAAATGTCTTGCATTTTGTTTATAATTCAAATCATAAATACAAGTTGTTCGGTCCTACTTGGGCTTGGTATATAATTTGGTGACCACCAAGAACTCTCTCTAAAGATCAACCATAGCTCCTCAGAAGCCCAAACAACAAAACCTCGTATTTGTACACCTCTATCTCTAATTTGTCCGTTGGTTTTCCCAAAAGCTTTTAACAAACGCCAACCATTCATTTTCTTGGCTCGTGACCTGACCCCAAAAAATGCACGCTCTCTTAACCAAGGCCACACCATTAGATTGGGGAATAAATTAATAACAATGATAAGGGACCCAACAAAAGTTATGCAAATCTGAAACAAATAAATCAAATGGCCACAACAACACGACTTGCCCATCAAACTTTCCGGCTAAATGCCGCCGTTAGCTTCACTTCTTGTCAACCGGGCGCCAGAGGACTCACTAGACTTCCTCTCCCTACAAAAGTTTTTAAGTCAAGAAATTTAGCCGTTAAGACTAACCAAAATTTGAAATGGGCAGTTAGGCTAAACTTAGTGAACCAAAGCAGCCCGCCTAAATCAACGGTGGACGTGGAACGGTTAGTGGGTTTTTTGTATGATGATCTTCCACACTTGTTTGATGATCAGGGGATTGATCGGGCGGCGTACGATGAACAGGTCAAGTTCAGGGACCCCATTACCAAGCATGATACTATAGGTGGCTATCTCTTTAACATTTCGCTGTTGAAGAAACTCTTCAGGCCTGATTTTCAGTTGCACTGGGTCAAGCAGGTGTGTTTTATTATTGTTTCTTTTTGTTGTTGAATTAATAATTATTAATCCTTAATTGCAGTGGATAGAGTGATAATAATTATTAATCATTAATTGCAGTGGATAGAGTGAGCTTTAATTGACCCCCAATTGATTTCATGCGAGCATGTCAATGTCGTGTAGATTGATATGATGTAACTATGTTCTACTATTATTTAACTTGCTGAACTTGTTTTCAGTGCAAGAAAATTATAAATTATATGGTTTAAGAATCATTTGGTTTGAAATATGATATTGATAGTTAATTACTTAAACTATATAGGAAGTGTGTCAGCTTAGGAGTTGTTAATTTATGTATTTGAAGTTCTATATTCATAATTTATTGGAATCTGGGTCGTCAGTCTTGATATGCATGCATGTTTTTTTTTAGTTTAATCCAAATATACGACTCTTGCATGGGTCTAAATTTTTTACTAGTAATCTAGTTTATAAACACCATTAAGAAATTAAGAATGGTTTTATTTAATGGTTCCATTAGGCTTTGCGCTTTTATTAAATTATTCAGTCATTGTCAGAGAAGTAGAAGTTTTCAGATATTGAGTGATGATCTAAACTCCCTGCTTCGGTTTTAATATTGCATATCTACTTTATGCTTTCTTATTGATTTTCTACTTTTTGTTGCTAAAGCACTCTCCTAATATGATGATATCAAGCTCTCTATTGATTATCTTTTTTCCACCTTTTCTAAAGATTTTGCGTCTTTTACTGATTGAGTTGCTATAGACAGGACCATATGAGATAACCACAAGGTGGACTATGGTGATGAAGTTTGTCCTTCTGCCATGGAAACCAGAATTGATATTTACTGGCACCTCTGTTATGGGAATTAATCCAGACACTGGGAAATTTTGCAGCCATGTGGTATGATTTCACCCCTTTCACCATAAAAACTGGTAGGCTATATGCTTTACTAGGAATTTCTTAATCTTTCATTTTCATATTTTTAGGATTTTTGGGATTCCATAGTGAACAATGACTACTTTTCACTGGAAGGTTTGTGGGATGTATTTAAGCAGGTACTCGCTCTTTATTGGCTTAAATTCCATTAGATGGTTATGTTTGTGTGAACACAAATCAGTGTTCCTTCTTATTGTAGAATGTAATTCTTTGCAGTTACGAGTTTACAAGACCCCTGACCTGGAAACGCCAAAATATCAGATACTCAAAAGAACTGCAAACTATGAGGTTGTCTGCTTTATCTTGGATAGATTACTGTTCATTCACTACTTATATGCTTATACTCTGTTGCAGAAATCAGCATCTTTGCAAACATATCCCCAGTTCTTTGAAAGGCACCGATCTTACGCATTCCTCTCCAATTGAGATCTCACATCATTGCATTTCTTTATTAATATTAAAGAGTGGAATCTTCCACTAGTGGCTAAGTTATCAAAGACAATAACAGAAAATGTAAAAAGAGACTTGAATTAAACTTTAATATCCCAGAAAATGATGGTGAGAAAATAAGTATCAGTTGTATGTGAAAAATGGTCCTGCACATGGTGCTGGAAACAATCACTATATCATTGTTTTTTTCCTATTTTGTTTAAGTCACCAATTACATTGTAAATGTGGATCATAAGGTAAGAAAGAGTGGTGTTCTTTTGAAAAAACAGCAAAATTGATTGTATAAATCCAGTGCATGATTTGTGGTGAAGTCATTTCAAATGATCACAGAAAATGAAAGGGAGACTGTATAAGATGCTATGAAATATGCATCAAATATTTGTGCAAAAATCAAGACTAACAATTTCTCTTCAAGGTGGTCTTTCGTGGAATAGATAAGTTTGGATCTCAAAGAGTCTTTATATAATACAGAAACCTTGAATCAAAGCATACATCTTTCTAGTGCCAGAAGATTTCTTCTCTTATGAAATTTCTTGTTTGACTGAGAAAATGAGGAGAATTTTTAAAAAGAAAAATTGAGAGAAAAAACATACTAATTGTCTGAAAAAATTAAAGCTGGCAGGAGTGGTGCTGAATTATGGTATCATAATATATTCATTTCTGTAAGATTTTGAATGTTATTGCTATGACTGTATTCGTTTTCAATCTATTGATCATATTCTCCAACACCATAACTAGTCCTTTGGCCTACATGAAATTTGTGCACTCTAAGTTAGAATTCTTGTTTTTCTGGATAAAAACTTATTCTACTATCATTTGCATCATATCCATGATCAGTTAATCAATCTGAGTTCGTTCCAGATGATTATACATGTTTGGGTAAATATTTGGATGATTGTATAGGTTAGAGAATACACCCCATTTGTCGTGGTAGAAACTAATGGAGACAAGCTATCTGGGTCCTCTGGTTTCAATGATGTTACTGGGTATGTGTTCCTGAAATCCCAATCAGTAACTCTTTTTTCCTATGTGGTTCCTAAGATAATATATTGTTCAAGACAGTAAAAATGGTTTGTTATATTTCTGCAGGTATATTTTCGGAAAAAATTCCACAATGGAGAAGATACCTATGACAACTCCTGTTTTCACTGAGGCATACGATGCTGATATGTCAAAAGTATCCATCCAAATAGTTCTTCCACTCAACAAAGATATGAACAGGTGAGGCCCATCATCCACATTGGCTCCCTTGTTCAAATTGAGACTATTAATATTATGTATAGATGTTTAAATTATAAATCATTTGAAAATGAACATTTGTCTGTCCATTTTATTATTAAAAAGATAAGCTGTAAGTATGATCTTTGTCCAGCTTACCAGGTCCTAATCAAGAAACAGTTAGCTTGAGAAAGGTAGAAGGAGGCATTGCTGCAGTACTAAAGTTTAGTGGAAAACCTACTGAGGATATTGTTTATGACAAAGAGAAAGCATTGCGCTCTAGTCTTATCAGAGATGGTCTCAGACCTAAGAAAGGTTGTTTGCTGGCTCGATACAATGATCCAGGCCGAACATGGAGCTTTACAATGGTATGATACTTAGCTTCTGTTTAAGCACATTGTTCTCAGGTATCTTGAGGTTGCTTCTACTGTTTATCCAGTTCAATGTTTGTCCTGCAATGTTTCATTCAATTTTGAGTTGAACCTCCTCAAATATCCAGCTGTGGTTGTTAGGGTGATTCAACATCTACTTTCAGAAAAAGAATGGATTGTATTGGCTTCAAATGAAAGCCAACATGCTACTCTTTTTCTCAACCTTTGCATACACCATTAATTAACCTAAGGAACTCATGCTGATGTAACTTCATTGGTGACAACTCAAATTCACAAAAGTGTGGTACTGCTTCTGATTGACGATAAATACTCTATACTCTTATTGTGCCATGTAGGGAAAATATGAATTCATAGAATAGAGGAAATCAGAAAATTCCATGGCTTTTTCTGAGTTTGGTATTGACATGGATCATGTATAAAGTGGCACAACTTACTTTCAGATATTTCATTGTTGGAATTGTTATCTTCTTATGCTAGAGTCCTTTTGTTATCTTCTTATGCTAGAGTCCTTTTTCCTATTAGGGATTCTCCTCACCTTTCTTCAGTAGTCATCACTCTCATATAACTCTTTGAACTGACTGAACCATCATGGTTAGATACAATGTGCTTTTTAGCTGGCTTGCTTTGACAGTCTACTATGTTGATGCAACAATTGTTCTATTAATCTGACTTAATTTCATTAAGTACTATCTTCTGAATTTGTAATATTCATTAACACCATTCTTTATACTTGTTTCCGGGCTGGTTTCATTGAAGAGGAATGAAGTGCTGATATGGCTTGAGGAGTTCTCACTGGATTAGTATACTCATGGTCATACTGTCTCACTCCTTGTCTGTCTTCTTAGCCTTGAAGTGGCCTTGAGACTTTGTTCAGAAAAGTGCTGATGGATGTACTGGTACAGGCATGTATCAAAGGATATTTATTTGGCTAGTGAACATATTTGGAAATTTTTGCAGTTGTAAAGATGCATACTCTTATACGAATGGAAAATTCTTCCACGATCCATACTAATACTGTTTGCTTCCTTTCTCCTCGGATTTTTCTCCATTGTTTTGTAGGTTATTGTGTCATCCATTAAGGAAAAATCTCCATGAAATTAAATACAATACTGGATTAAACTCCATAAAGTCACATTTAACATTGAAACAACTATACTGTTCCAACAATTAATTGCTAACTAGATATCTCAGGTTCTGCTTTATCTCCACCACACAGGTACCGTCCATAGAAATGTCCAATCTTTAACTTGTCATTTTGCGCATTTATGTGTTTTGAATGATTTTGCCCAACTCATGGCAGCATACTGGCCATGGGTTATTTAGTTAGACATGATAAACTTTTTCATTTGTTGACTCTTTCCTTGCAGATATCTGAATTGTGAAACAACTATTCACAAAGGTTATCTGCATGCCTCCTAAACCGCCAACATGAACTGTGGACTTTAAAATTTTTGCTTCTTAATTATAAAGTGATGATGCAAGCTGAAGCTGGAGATACCCCTTTATTGCTTATGGTGGACTTGAAACAAAAGTCGTAATGAAGAAGCCAAAGAATTTGGTTGGTGAAATGGAATTGAGATCAACGCTGGCAACCTCCAGAGGGACCAGGACAAACATTTCCATTCTCACTAGCAAGATTGATGCTAAATGCTAAACAACATACCGCAAAAAAAAAAAAAAAAAAAAAAAATCTTAAGAGTAGTCGTACACGGCAGAGCCAGTGTAAACCTGTGGATATGCATTTTCCAGGAGTCTTGCTTCATATCAAACACAAAAAGTTGGCTACAGATCTTTCAAATACGTGTACTAGCGGTAGCCTCTTTTACAACTCAACCCACCTTATGTAATTGGTGGCAATACATGTGTAAAAGCTCCAAAAAAGAAGGCTTAAAATCTTTCACGTGCCAAGTTGAAGTTGGTGACCTGTCCCTTTTCTCTTTTTGGAGGATTTACATCTCATTCACATGCTTGCTCATGGTCCTTTGTTTGTCTCTGCTTAGTTTTCATTATCAGATATATCTTTGATTGATTCTTCCATTGCTTTCAGCTTTGGAGTAACTGTAAGAGTTTTTTTATTTTGACAAAATGAATACACAAATTGATAATAAACAAATCCCAATTTGTATTTCAATAAGTAAAAATTAAAAAAGAAAGATAAAATGGTTTGTTGAGAATAGTTGGTATAAGTAATATTAATTCTATAAGGGAATCAAGATATTTTACATTTGTGAATGTTTAAAAATATAAAAACGGGAAACAAGAAAGAAAGACGACAAACGGGGGCAACCACATGAAATGAAAGGCCCACAAATCTTATAAGCACAGATTTATATCTACATGATTTGGGTTTAGTATTCACGTGAGACCTACATGAAATCTTTCATCATATATCTTAGTTAATTCCATATTATCGTAGGAATTTTTAAATAACAATTAAAGATGTATTATCTTTCTTTTTTTATTTTTCATAATAAGAGTGTCCAGACTGGTTTACACACACCTTAACTAATCCATCAAGACCTTAAAATTATCAGTCGAATAAGAATTCCGTGACCCCCTCTTAGCATATCCTCGGAGATTCTAGAACTATCGATCGAATAAGATCTCCGATAACTATTCATATTAATATATTCTTCGAAGTTCAAACTCATAAACTCTTGAGTAATATGTTTAAAAATTCCTACCACGTCTACTTGGAGTTGGAGGTAGTTATATTAACCTCATTTACGCTGTAAGAATAGTTTATAATTGTTGATGTTTGTGCCAAATTTATAGAAATGTTTAAGGTGGGATTATTTGTTCTTTGCAAAACTCTTAAAAAGGAGTAATTGTATGAGTTGTTTTTGGCTTTTTTGCTGGCAAATATAAAAGTTTTTCTAGAAAAAAATATTTAAAAAAAAAAAAAGTTACCTGGCCTTTGTAAGTCAATGAAAACGTTACAGATAATTGGAGAGTGGTGGTTGTAACGTTATATAGTTGTATCCAACTGCATAAGCCACCGCAACCGTTTGATAATCCGACAAAGACTCAATTAAACTGAAGTCAAACATTCAAAAGAATCAAAACAATACGGCGCCGCCCTCTGTCTCTCTGTAGTAAGCTTATCAGCTTCTTAAACGGTCTCCTCTATTATATTATGGCTTTACTTTTTCCCCTCTTTTAGCCTTCATTTTTTCTTTTCAAATTTCAAGTGTCTCTCTTTGGATTTTCTGTCGGGATTGAAGCCATCTGCCACCTCGAAGGTATGTTTTCGTCATTTTAAGACTATTGTTGCATTTTAAGTTTATGCACGTAATCCTTTTATGTGAATGCTGGTCTGGTTTAGCACCGTAATTTTGACTGATTATGAATTTCTCACCTGAGCTTGTGTAATTTTATCTCATTTTCATCTACAAATGGTAACAGTGGATTTTCATGGCTATTGAATTGGGAATAAAGAATAATTTAGTTTTTCTGGAACAATGTGTGTACTTGATTGTGAAGGACTTGGAATTTTTATTTGTTCACATTTCAGATTTTCCAGGCCTGGGTTTCCTTAAAGTTAATTTCTTGCATATTTCCATTAGCAGAGTATTCTGTTCACATTACATGTTTCATATTTTGAAAAGAGGGGGAAAAGTAAATCCTCATAAAAAGGGAAAATAGAAAAAAGTACGTTTCAGATCTAAATCCAACGTGAAAAGGTTACACAAGTTATGCTTTTCCAGAACTGCTTTTGACATTCTTATTTGGTTTATTGTAGTCCATGTCATTTGCTTCAAATTTACAGTTATTATGATCTTTATCGGCATCTGATCTGAACTTGATAAACTGTATTTGTTGCAGGGAAAATGTCTGAGCCAAATCTAAATACGCCGTTAAATCCCCCATCATCAACTCGAAAACTCCCTGATTTCAAGAAGTCTATTAAGCTAAAATATGTGAAACTTGGGTACCACTACCTGATTACTCATGGAATGTACCTCTTCCTTTCACCTCTAGTAGTCCTAATTGCTGCACAAGTCTCCACATTTTCTCTCCAAGACCTTTATGATCTTTGGGAGCATCTACAATATAATCTTATCTTTGTTATTATATGCTCTACTCTGCTTGTATTCCTTTCAACACTCTACTTTCTCACTCGCCCTCGCCCTGTTTACCTTGTAAACTTATCCTGCTACAAGCCTGAAGAATCTCGGAAATGCACAAAAAAGATTTTCATGGATCAATCCCGGATGACTGGTACGTTTACAGAGGAGAATCTCCAGTTTCAGCACAAGATCCTTGAAAGATCTGGACTTGGTGATTCTACTTACCTTCCAGAGGCTGTCCTTAACATCCCTCCAAACCCATCAATGAAAGAAGCTAGAAAAGAAGCTGAGGCTGTGATGTTTGGTGCAATTGATGAGCTTTTTGCTAAAACTTCTGTGAAACCCAAAGACATCGGTATCTTGATTGTGAATTGTAGCTTGTTCAATCCAACTCCATCTCTGTCTGCCATGGTTATAAACCATTACAAGCTTCGAGGGAATATAGTTAGCTACAATTTGGGAGGGATGGGCTGTAGTGCGGGCTTGATTTCAATCGATCTTGCAAAAAATCTTCTTAAGGTCCATCCCAACTCTTATGCATTGGTTATCAGCATGGAGAACATCACATTGAATTGGTATTTTGGTAATGATCGGTCAAAGCTTGTATCGAATTGTTTGTTTCGAATGGGTGGTGCTGCAATCTTGCTTTCAAATAGATACTCTGACAGAAGAAGATCGAAATACAGATTGGTGCACACTGTCCGTACCCACAAGGGTGCCGATGATAAATGTTTTGCCTGTGTTACTCAAGAAGAAGACTCTGAAGGGAAGATTGGTGTTAGTTTGTCGAGAGATCTGATGGCTGTTGCAGGTGATGCTTTGAAGACTAACATCACCACATTAGGGCCTCTTGTTCTGCCAATGTCTGAACAACTGCTGTTCTTAGCTACATTAGTTGGAAAGAAACTTTTCAAGATGAAAGTCAAGCCTTACATTCCGGATTTCAAACTGGCTTTTGAGCACTTCTGCATTCATGCTGGAGGAAGAGCTGTATTGGATGAATTGGAGAAGAACTTGCAGCTATCTGATTGGCACATGGAACCATCAAGAATGACACTTTATCGGTTTGGCAACACCTCGAGTAGTTCTCTTTGGTACGAATTGGCTTATTCAGAAGCCAAGGGAAGGATAAGGAAGGGTGATAGAACATGGCAAATAGCATTTGGTTCAGGGTTCAAGTGTAACAGTGCGGTGTGGAAGGCTTTGAGGACCATAAACCCAGCAAAGGAGAAGAGCCCATGGATGGATGAAATCCACAATTTTCCAGTAGAAGTTCCTAAAGTATCAAACTTTTAATTCAAGAACTTGGAGCTGCCTCTGTGAATGGAGAACTTTTCTTCTTTCTTGTTAGGATGTTGGGATTCATTTTTGCTATCCATGTGGGGATGTGGGTGGTTGTTGCTTAATCTGTGGCTGGCTGTATGGGATTCAATTATTTTAGGGTTTTGGTTATTGCAGATTGTCCTATTGAGAGACCTGATTGGTATTTGCTGCTGGATTAGTCATGGCTTAAGAATTTGGCAATATATTGATTCATGTGTATTTTATGAGACCAGTTTATTGTAGATCTAGCTATTCTTATAAACGAAGAATTGGTAGAGTTTGGTTTAAATCTAGTTGCGGTGTTACTAATCTGAATTTTCTGCTCAAGTTGGTTTTGTCTTCAACACATGTTCATTCATAGATAGCTCAAACAACAATATTAGTTCCAACACGTTCTATTCTTCTTTTCTTGCCATGGTCTTTTTAATAAGGAAGCATAGGCAGGCAGGGAGTTACTTGGCCTGAAATGTGGAAGAGCTTTTTAGTCCGACTCCGAGAAAATGGACAGTCAAACCGCAGGAAGCAATGGGTCGTCTTCTGTCTTTAGTCTCATACGATATTGAGGGGAAGCAAAACTCTCAATGGTAGTGGTGTTGCGGCCTTAAATATTTATGGCCTCTTCCATAGCCATGTGACCCGTAACAGTTCAAAGAGACTAATTTATGGGCTGATATATCCTTGAACTAGAAGCGTGCAATGTATCCCTATAATTTGCAACCCTGTATTTCGTTTCCACGGTGTTTGAATAAAAGCCTTCGTCCACCTTCAAGGATTTAAAGCAATATAATCGAAAGCTTGAGTGGTGTGGCTATCTCCGCAGAGTGCAGACAGCTTTAGATGCTGTCTGGCGCATGACGGCTTGAGAGTGAATGGTTTGGTCACTTATGGGTTATATAAGCAACATGTAAGTAACTCGTTGATAGAGACAAAAAGAATATTAAGTCATTGGTTCTCAAGATACTTACAGAATTTAAAATAAATTATTTTATTTCAATCAGTTAATTAAAGTGCTAAAATTCTAAAAATAGCCAAATATTTTATAAATTTGCCTTTACCTCTTCTTATATATTAAAGCCGTCTTTGGTTATAAAACACTTTTGATATTTTTCTATTTAAATAATTAACAATTTTTATATAAAAGCTTTACTATAATAAGGTTTACTTAAGGAGTCATTGGTTCTCATTTCTCAATACGAAATGAGAACACCGAAACAACTTAGCACAACTGTAACAATTTCCAGTAAGACTGCTGAGCTATTGCCAAAAGGGAAATTATGCAATTCTTTCAGTGTGGAATTTAATTTCAAATGCTTTAAAATAGACTTGAAATCACTTTAAACACCCTCCTTATGTGCTTGCACCTTAGTCCCAATACGGCAATACCCCACAAACATACTTCACGACAAATTATTGCAGATTAAGACGACTCCGACTGATAAAGGGCATAAGCTAAGATGTAACAATTCATCAACATGGGAATCATCACTGGGCAGTGAATCCATGAAATCATGCAGTTAAATCTTACATATCCATATCTGTGAATCTGTACTCCATCAGATTCATTTCATTATCACGTCAAATAATGAAGAAAACCTGTACTCAACTGACAATAGGCAATATGCACAATGATGGCACTACAAACAAAACTGGCACAAGGGCATGTGACTATTCATGACAACCTTTCTGTACCATAGAAATATTAAACTTGTTAGAGAATGTCATTATCCACAACATATGTCATAAACAGAATACCAGGTTCAGCAACCAAAGATCAAGCATAAGAATAAAACAGATAAATGTATGATCCCACTTAACAGCTGGAGTGAAAAATCCATAAATTTAATCAGAGGATGAGGAATCTGTTCGGCTGTTCCCACATTTTGAGTTGAGACTGACAAATATATGCAGCCATAATCCATTTGAAACTAGTCCTTGGTTGACTTGTTGATGAGTGATTTATGGATGTGAGGGATGACACCCCCACCAGCAATGGTCCCTTTGATCAAGGTATCAAGTTCCTCATCACCACGGATTGCAAGCTGCAAATGCCTGGGAGTTATACGTTTCACCTTGAGATCTTTGCTTGCATTTCCAGCCAACTCCAACACCTCTGCAGTCAAATACTCCAAAATAGCAGCTGAATACACAGCAGCAGTAGCTCCAACTCTCCCATGTGCAGTAGTCCTTGACTTCAAAAGACGGTGTATCCGACCCACAGGGAACTGCATGTTAAATATCACACAAACTATTCAGTAAGGACCCAATTCTTTTTTTTTTTTTTAATAAAGAAAACAGAGCATGCAATACCCGGTGTCAAGTAACATTAATCGCAACAGTATTCAGAGAATCTTAAACAGGATCCAGAACACTAAATACGTCTTTCAATAATATCAATAAAATGATAAAAAGAATGAAGCTATCATTCGCCCTTTCCGGTTAGTGGGATCAATTTCATATGAATTTCCCCCATAAAAAGTCCTTGTATCATGTGAAAATGACATCTAAAAGTTAAAAATCCAATAATAAGAAAAGATCCCTACATCAGGTCCTCAAAACTTGAAGTCACATACAGTAATAACTTGTAATGTGCTATTTTAATACCACCTCCAATAACTAGCTAGTTTCACCAACCTATTGCTAACATAGACGAGATAGTGGACTCTATATAATTAATCCCCAAATCACTGAACCAGGTAAAGGAGGCATTAGATCTAAAGAATCTTATTGGGTGGCCAAAATGTTGCTCTCTCATCTATATTTACTAGACGTTATGACCAAATAAAACTTGGTGAAGAAGTAGTAGTTCATCAAATATAACAGACAGCTGCATTTATAGTCAACATATTACATGAACATTTATATGTATCAAATTAATAAAGGGATATTATCAGGTACCTCCCTTGAGGTATCATGTTTTCTCAAGTGCTTCCCATATCAGAAATCTCCGAAAACCTTACCTCACATTTCAGCTTTCTTCCATTGCCTCCCTTTTCCACCATTTTCTTACAGTCAAACATTACCGAACAGGGGTACATGCATTATTTCAACCTAACTTATACACTCACAAGTGACAAAAACCTAATTCAAGGTATAAAGCATTTCGTTGTTTTCTTTTTCTCCCTCTCGGCCTCTTTCTCTCTAAACACATTCTTCTCTGTCTATGTAAGGAAAAAATCTCTTCAAATATATTCAATGATTTTCTCCATCTCCTAAGTCAGATGAGCCTTTTATTTTTTTCTTCCTTCAATGATTTGAATGGTCATGCTGGTGACTCTATTTATTGGGTTTCATATGGAGAAAAACTGCGGCCATATTGATTCAATGGTTTATAGTGACGGAAAACGCAACAGGGTGATGATTCTCGATTTTTATTTGATTCTTGATTTCTTTTAAAATCCTATTGTCTATAGTGGGGGTTCTGATATTTCTATTATTTTTGGCTATTGATGGTGGTGGATGTGGCAATGAAATTGAACTTTTGTTGTTTGATTATTTGGTTGTTGACGGTTGGTCGGTGGTGAAGAAGATGTATTTTTGGGTTTTTTGTTATTTTTTAAGAATTATATGTGATATTATTTTCAATTGTTTTTAATTTAATTTGAAGAAGAATATCTGTTGTGTTATGTTGGTAAATTTGTTCTTGTGATAAAGGTACTGCAAATTACAAATTTTCTTGTGATAAATGCACTGCAAATTTGTAACTTGAGTTGGAATGAGAAGTTGCAAATTTTGATTTGCAAATATATTATATATTATTTAAAAATGTTAGCCGAAGTTACAGTACATGAATAAGTTTAATTATAGAAAGATTTAATATATTCACTACGTATTAGATAGTTTATCAAAACTATAAACTTTCATCAACAAATGGGAATTAATTTGTTAATTAATTAATTGTTTTGGGTTTGTATTTTATTTTCTGTTTATTTAATTATTAAGGATATTGAAAAAAAAATGAGGTAGAGCTGGTTAAGGCCATTATCGGCTTTTGACATTTTCAGTTAGACTAAACTGTGAGTAAACGGTGCCCAAGGGATGATTCTGAGGAAAGTTGAAATGTGAGGGGAGGGTTTTGAGGATTTCTGATACATTTGTGAGGTACTTGAGAAAACCTGATACCTCAGAGTAGGCATTTGATAATAACCCATTAAAAAATTACCAGGCATCATATTCTTCAGTTGCACAATCTAGGACTACAGGAATAATGAGACTGACTTAAAACCAACCTGAACAATCACCTGTGACATACTTTAAATTACATTTTGGTTCAAGACACATCAAGTTTCAGAACCAATAGCTTACGAATTAAGCACCATAATCATCTATAGCCTTTCTCTCAATCACTCACCCAATAATTCAACATATCTACCATAAACTTCAAAGCACAAGGATTCAAGCTAAAATTAATAACTCACTCATCTCAGAATACATGTTTTATCTAACTTGTTCAATTTCACCTCATGTTCTGATGAGAATTTACTCTAGGCCACCAAAATATAACAAAAACAAAACTGTAATATTAAAAAAGAAAACCTAATATGCAAGAAAAGAATGTCGTTTAGAACATAAAATTGACAATTCTTTAATGAAACAATGAAATTAATAAGGAACATAAAATGGGTGAAAATTAAAAGCGGAATGTAGAGGAGAAAAACGCAAATATAGAGAGAGATCTAAAAGAACCTGAAGGCCGGCTCGGGAGGAGCGAGAGATTGGTTTCTTCTTGTCCTTATCTTTGTTACTGGCGGAGGCCTTTCCCATAATCAAACCTTTTGCCCCTTTTCCAGACATCTTTCCCGCCAAAATGGAATTTTTTTTGCAAATTCAGACACAGAGATGGTAGACAACGAGAACGAGAAGGAGGCACTCGACACACAGATGATTGCAATTCAACCAACAAAAGTCTTGAGGGGTTACTTGTTTATTCAGCTTTGCTTTTTTTGTATTTACATAATTAGCCCTTCTTCTTCTTTTCTTACAAATTAAAAGCCCTTGGATGCTTATATATTTACCTTCATGGTACTCTCCTTTTTTTTTATTTTTCCCATTTTTCTTTACCAAAAAACCAAGTTCACCCCTCCATCACCATGTCATATCCTTTTATTTATTTTATTTTTCTCATTATAAAATAATATTCACATAGACGACACGTTGGCTAATGCATTATGATTATTTATGATTATTCTTTAAAATCAAGAAATAGAATCATTGATCAATTCAAGTTGCTTTTATGTGTAATTCCAATTCAATGCGATACAATTATTTTAAATTTATAATCCCATCAAAATTATCAATGCAAACTTTATTACTATTGAAACAAATTAAATTACGTTTTTAATAAGAGTGATTATTAATTAAGATGAGCTATAAACTTCAACTAATGGTGATTTAAAGTTAAACCAAAAATTAAAAAGACTTTAATACCCTTCAATTAAAAAAAAAACAGAGCTTGGCCAAGTCCTCAAAATTTAGCTGTGACGTTGGTTCTCAATCTTTCTTAGTGATTTTTAGCGCAACATGGAGATGTGTATCATTAGTTCTTGACTGCACTAATGAATAATAATGATATTGAATTCCAACAACTCCACCCATGTATATGTAAATTTAGTTTTTAAAGTTTTTCCTATTAAATCTTAAGACCAATATTAAAACTTTTATAAACGCCTTACAACTTCCAGATTCTGAAAAGATAATCTCAGTTTACACAAAAAGTTGAAGTAAAGTATCATTTTTCTAATCCCATTTCATTGATGCAAAGTTTTTTCAAATTGCCCCTTTGTTTCAATATTATATCACTATCCTATTATACTATTATATCCTAAAAAATTAAAAATGCATTTGATTAAATATTCTCAAAATCTTATTCTATTTTATTCATTTCACAAAACATTAATAATTACATTTCTCATAAAAATAACTCAATTTTGCTTTTTTTTTTTTTTCAAAATACTATTCTAAAAATCATCAAATAATGAATTAAATGAAGTCAAATTACGGCAATAAAACTAACCAAGCCAATATGCTATAGAATCATTCAGGGATCCTCAAAATGGACGGGAAGAAACTAGAAATATAATAATACTTCAAAGCATCTCAATTTTGTCAGGCTAACTGTTAAAATGTTAACAACTTCAGTTGGAGATAGTTCCTGATTGAAGTATACCCGTAGAGATCCTTGCTGCATTCCACTGTACACAGTGCTTATAAGTCTAAACATGCAAAATTAAAAGGTCCATAATTCAATTTCAGAGGCAAGCAGAACTTGTACACGACATTTGGTCCAGACTATATCTATTTAATGCATCATTAACAAGAAACTATGAAAAAATTCTGGTTTAGTCTCTATATATAATATCTAAGAGATCTGAACATTATGCGAAACAAAATGATGAGAAATGTGATTGGCCTTATCACTCATTTCCTGCTTCTTCTTTCTCTTTAGTCTTCCCCTCATCTGCAATATGGAAACCTTCAATCTTGCGCGAAACCTCTTCTGCAGTTACCTTAACCTTTCCAACTGAACCATTTGCTGGTACAGCTTCAGTATTATCATGAGTCAAAGGGCCTGTCTGCCATATTCTAATGGTTCCATCCTCTGATCCTGAGGCATATGATTCCCCTCCCGGTGAGAAGCGCACACAGTGTACAGGACCATGGTGGCCTTTATTGCATGCTGTACCCAGACAAAAATTAATAACTACAGAAATAACGAGGCCTAAAAGTTATTTTGAGATACTACATTCAATAGACAGAATGTAGCACGAACCACCCAAACTCATATTGTCAATTAAAAAGATCACATGAGAAACAAATCATTTAAGTTTTATTTTAATAGATTGAGTTCATGTTGAAGTACATACCTATCTCATCACCAGTGTGGAAATCAAAAACACGAATCCACATATCTTCTCCCCCAGCAATGAACTTATTCCCATACTTTGGTTCCAATGAAGCTGATTCTATTGTGCATGGCATGTTGTAGCTCTTCACAAGCCCAAAACTGGGGAAAGAAATTAATAATCTTAGACAGAACAAGGTGGAAACCTGGGTAAAGAAAAATAATCAATCTGGCCTAAAACTTACTGGTTTGCATCCCAGAATTTAACTGTTGACCCATCAGCAGTTGTGATATACCGACCATCTTGACTCACTTCAGCACTGGTCACAGATGACTTGGTCTCGAGTGTTTGAACTATCTTACCACTTCTTACATCCCATAACCTGTACAACCACTAATAATTTTAGTACTGATTAGAAAAAATTTCAAGAACTATTTTCAACTTTAACTTTAGGAGAAAACATGTATAAAATATTAAAATATAATATAATTGAATAGCTAGCCCAAGAATTTTTCTATCAAGTAACAAGAAGTAATCAAACATCTGCAGAATATATGAAGAAATTAACATTTTTTTTAAATCTCTTTTTCCTTAAGCCAAAAGAATACTAAAATCCCCTACGACCTCAAATTTAACCCTCATTTTCTAAGATTTGATCCCCAAACCTCTGCAAATGCAATGCAGCTTCGTAAGTGGACCTATGTCTTTAGCTTATTCTATCTACAACTTGCATTAGTATATACTTAGAAAAGCACCCAGAATTTTCATGATAAACTATCACATTACAGTTATTGAAAGGAATCAAAAAAAAAAAAAAAAACCCAAGATATCAAACAAAATTACTTTCCATGTAACAACGTAAGTATCACATCAAAATGGCATTAAACATGATGCAGGAGAAATAGGCATACCTGACACCGCCCATGTCAGAGCAAGAGCTTAACATTGTCTGATCACTATGGAGCCATGCAACAGTTCTGACTGAACCAGGAGATCTATCCACTTCTCTTGGAGGTGCATCTGGACGATTCAAATCAAAAATACGAAGGATTTTCTCCACTCCTCCAGTCAATAGAAGATGAGTATCCTGTGTACAGTTTGAAGAAAACATCAAATGTGATGCATCATGAGCCTAATTATGTGTTCATAAATACTAATCCACCAAAATCCCCAAAATGATTAAGATACATAGAACTACCACAACAGACAGTGAAGATACTACATTCACAGACCAACTGAAATGATTAGATTAACACTAATCATAAAGGGAAAAAAAATTAACCATAACACAACAATTCAGCACATACATCTTCATGAACTTGAGCTTAGCTTCAAGCTAGAAACATATGGTCCAAATTGACTCCAACAAATAGAAACGACTAAAGGCTTTCAGAATAATCTTATGTCATATAAAATAAAAATAAAATAGAAAAAAAAAATTACCTCGGAAAAAGCACAAGCTCGAACGATGTGCTTGTGCTCAAATGAGTGCAACTCGTCTCCAGTTAATGCATCCCATACTTTCCTGCACACATAATTTTAGTGCAAATTTCATGTGAACCTATTTATCTATAATTAAACACCTCACTATCAAGTACCAAAAAAAACTTATCAACGTATTAACTGTATGGAATTAACACCAAGAAAATGATGTCTCTATCTCTATCTCTGGCTCACCATCAATTACAGATACATCCAAAATACACTAAATACTCAACACTCAACGTGTTTGAAAAAACATGCCATTTCTAAAAAAATTTCAACTTATCTGACCTCTCATACCGTAAGAATCATCAAAAGGTATCAGGTTATAAAGAATTAGATGAGAAAGTCCTATAAGCAAGTTTCAGATACATGCGAAGACAAGAATTTTAAAGTTACTCTTACGAGAAAAGAGGGGTCAATTACATACGCACTAAAATCGGCAGAACCAGATGCAGCACGCATAGCATTGGTATCCAGGCAGCAACTCCACACCGCACCCTTGTGACCTTCAAACGTCCCTATCCAATCTCCAGTCTCTCCATTTCTGAGCATGGGAGTAGAATCTGAATTACACAAGTACAACGATCAGATTCAGCAATTGAAAATTTTATTAGATTTGCTACAAATAAAATTAATTATCATTCCAACAAGCTCATGTCAGCATATTTGTATTACAGAGTCGATTATACAATCTCCTTTTCCAATTCAGCATCTCATTGCACTTATAACTATGGATTAAATCAATCCAACACTAACACCAAATCATCCTAGGATTCCAAATCAATCAACGATCACAAGCAATTACAAATATACTGACATTTAGAATTCCAAAATCAATCAACGATCACAAGTAATTACAAACTTATACTGACATTTAGAATTCCAAAATCAATCAACGATCACAAGAAATTACGAACTTACACTGACATTACCATAAATTAGTATTCAAAATCATCAACGATCACAAGCAATTACAAATTTATACTGACATTATAATAAATTAACAGGAAAAAAAAAAAAGAAAAAAGAAAATGAAGAGATGCGTACCCTTGCTAGCACTGATGAGGAAAAATCCATCGGGAGTAATAGGACTGTAAAACAGATCCACTACGGGCCTAGAATGGCCGTGGCATACAAGCGGAACGGCAACCTTTTTCTTATCCATCCCTTTAAAATAATCAATATTCAATTAAAATGGTTTTAAATTGAGATGAGAAAATGATATTGAAAAAAAATTGGATTTACAGAAATGGATATAGCGGGTGGTATTGGGGTAATTTGCATAAATCTACGCCTCCTAAACCTAGGGCCTAGGCTCTGAGAGAAATTGAACTGTTTAATGGTTCAGGGGGTAAAAAAAGTACGAGAAAACTATAACCAATTTTGCTATACAAAGAAAACAGAGCTGGGTCGGTAACATGAGTTACAAGAAAAACGCTTCTGCTGGATGTCATCTTATACACGCGGACTTTTCCTTTTCTTTTCATTTTAAATTCTGAATAATTAAAGAAATTTTCATTTAAACCCCCCTAATTATATTGATCAATAATGTCACGGACACCAAGTTTTACATCGAAATTTTGTACCAAACGATGTGTCACCTGAGTAGACGCAATCACGTAACATATTAACAAATATTTCATGAATGGACGCTCGTCCATCGTCCATGATTATTGAACGATCGTTTATTTTAAACGGACTCCTGTCCATAAAAAAATAATAATAGATTCACATCTATATTATATGGACAAGCGTTCACCTAAAATTGATATCCGTCTATAATTTAAATTTAAAAAAAATTAAAACAAAAATAATGGACGCCCATCCATAATATATGGATGAGCGTCCTTATTAGGAAAAAAATAAAAATAAAAAAAACAACTAATGCACTTTCACCAATTGAAACAAAAATCATTTCTCTTTTACCTCTAATGGTTTATCACCTATCATGAAGTGCATCAATATTAAGGTCTTCTTTTGATGATTCTTGGCAGCTATTTGGCATTGGGTGTATTGGGATCTAGAAATATTTGGTGATGAACATACAGGAAAACCTTCTTTGGATTTGCCTAAGATCTTTGGAATTCATTTATTTTTCTTCGGAGTAGCTTGTTTTGGGTTTGGCGCATTTCATGTAACAGGATTGTATGGTCCTGGAATATGGGTGTCCAATCCTTATGGACTAACTGGAAAGGTACAGGCTGTAAATCCAGCGTGGGGTGTGGAAGGTTTTGATCCTTTTGTTATTCCTTGAAATGAACCTTTTTTTGTAGCTTTTCATTCCTTCTTAACTTCATGTGGCTCCTACCCCGAGAAAATCAAAGAAGTGTGGTGGAACGGCGTCAAAGTGTCTGCCTGCCGATGATGAAGCTTCACTGGCTGAAACTTCAGGTGTAGATGTCGTGGAAAGGTTGTATATTGATTTCAGAAATAGCACACATATCACTAACCAACTTATATATCAGTGTCTCAGGCACAGCAGGATTGCCATGTCCTCTAATTGACCAATATGAAGCTCTCCTTGCAACTCTATCGCTAGATTCCAAAGTATTGTGAATGCTTTCCTCTAGATAATTATCAGTGGAAGCATAGATTGGCTCAAAAATCAATCCCCTGACAGGAAATTATGTACAACCTCCAGCTAAAAAGGTATAAACTCTATTCTCACTCTCCGAACTCTGCCCTTTAACAAAATTTTCAGATGCACCTTCATTAGGCTCTTTCAACTTGCAGCTTGGGTCAACTTCACGTTCAACTTTAGATAACTGCGAAAACATTCTCAAGCACAATTGCTTACATGAAAAGCTAAAAAAAGGTTCATTTCAAGGAATCATTAAAAGAAGACCTTAATATTGATGCACTTCATGATAGGTGATAAACCATTAGAAGTAAAAGAGAAATGATTTTTGTTTCAGTTGGTGACAATGCATTAGTTTTTTTTTTTTTTTTCCCCCTAATAGGGACGTCCGTCCATATATTATAGATGAGAGTCTATTATTTTTGTTTTAAATTTTTTTTAATTTAAACTATAGATGGACATTCATTCTAAGTGAATGCCCGTTCATATAACATGAATATGAGTTCATTATTATTTTCTCATGGACGGGAGTCCGTTTAAAATGAACGATCGTCCAATAATTATGGACGCTCGTCCATATTTGATGGATGACCGTTCATTCACGGAATATTTGTTAATGTGCTATGTGGTTGCGTCTACTCAAGTGACACGTCATTCAGTGTAAAATTTCAGTGTAAAACTTTGGTGTCCGTGACATTATTTTATATTGATGTTTTTTTGTACTCTATAGTTTCCAATATACTGATATAGCTCACAACGCTTATAAGGTTTTGAGAGTGTATTTGCTCCAACCGAATGGGTGAGGAAATGGAATGAGCATTCCACTGAATAACATTCCGACCCTGTTTGTTTTTTGCTCTGAAGATTAAATGAGTCTAACTTTACTTGATTCGGACATTTTAGGTTTGTTTGTTTTTTAATTTTTATCTGGTTATCATATAAAACCAAAAAAACTTGGTTTTTATTGAATACTAAAACATCTAAACTAATAATAATTCTTTTGTCAACTATACCCTTATCGAATTTATATATTTTCATTTTTATCAAAACTTGAATTTACATTAATTATGTGTGTCTATATTGTTCTTTAATGTATCATAGCCACACAAATCAAACTCGACTATCAAATGCAAGCAATTTGTTTGTAACATATGATCAAGTGTTCAACAATTACGGGACCAAATTCAAGTCAACTCCTTCTATAATTTAATTAATTTAGTTGTTTTTAATTTATTTTTTGTTATAATAAACTTTTAAATACTATGTAAAGTATGAATAACATAGTTATCATTAATTTTTACATATCTTTATTTTGTTTGATTTTCATAATTTGATTATTTAAAATCACTTAAAACATGTAAAAATATAAAATTAACTTCACAAGAACATATGCATCAAAATATTAGTTTTAATATGTTTACAATATATGAAAATAAACAACTGCTTATAATCAAACAATAAAAAAAATAAAAAAACAAACACCACCTCCATTTTTTCATTGTTTTTTTACATTCTTTGAAAATATTTTGTATAAAATTGTTTCATTTATATGTTAACAAATATAAGATTACACAAAATTTAGGATTAAAAAATACACGGCTTTTAATAATCTCTAACGAGCGGGCTCCTTTTTACAGGCCACTAACGAAGCCCATGGGCTCGCTACGGTCCACCAATTTAGTGTTAAACCGCCTTAGCCCAACAGTTGGGTATAAGCACAAATCGCAGTCGACAGGCAGAGGCATAATCTCGGTTCCCAAACCAAACAGAAAACTTGATCCCAAAGAAATTAGATTCGAACTCGATTGCAATGGCCGCTGTAGGAATCGAAACTAAGCAGCCGGAATCGTTGGTGGCGGAGGAGGCATGCTCAGCTAGAGGGGCATTGAAACAAGGAGAGGGACTCAGGCAATACTATCTCCAACATATCCACGAACTACAGCTCCAAGTCCGTCAAAAAACCCACAATCTCAATCGCCTTGAAGCCCAGCGTAACGAACTCAATTCAAGAGGTTCCGTACCTCAACCCTAACCCTAATTTTTACCATGTATTGGATTTTATTTTAATTTTTAACCTTTTTTTCCTAGGGTTTGTCTTACGATTTCTGTATGGTTTTTTATGGTGTTATCCTGTAGTGGATTATCAATGACTATGAAATTTGTGATGGGATAAGATAGTTATTAAGATTGATTTTTAATTGACATAAACGTTTTGTTTTAGTTAGTAGTGGGTTGAGACTTGCAGATTAGTTTATGACATTCTTCGAATTATGTCAAATCAACAGTTAGGATGCTTAGAGAAGAATTACAGCTGCTTCAGGAGCCTGGATCGTATGTTGGCGAAGTGGTCAAAGTGATGGGCAAAAATAAGGTTCTTGTTAAGGTCAGATGCCTCACCTCTTATAGCTTTTACCGTTATAAGTATACAAAGGTTCAAAATTTTGAAATTTTGTTGTTTGTGGTTTCTTTTGTTTAATTGCCTGTTATTTTAATGCTGGCTTGGGTTTGCATATATTTATTTATTTCTTTTTTGGTCTCTCTTTTTAACTTAGTCTTACTTTTTAGGTAAAAATCTAAAATGTGCTGGATGATGAGATTTTTTTTGGAATTATATCTTTTTGTTGACATTTAAGATCATGATAATAAATTATATTCGGTCTCTTTGAATCTGGGTTCTTAATCATGACTCAGGTAGATCTACTTGTGATTTGTGGAGTTAGTTCGGGGTTTATTGTTTAGCTGATATCATGTACGCGAACTGAAAGTTCTAGTATGGATAAACATGTACCAAGAGAAATTTTTGTAATAATTAAATAAGACGCGGTACTTCCACATAGAGCTGATATCTCTCACTACTCTAAGCACTGAATGGTTTTTCTATATCGATAAATGCCTGAATATGTCCCATTCGTCCACCCAGCTATCACATTATTTGTGTTAAAGTTTGTTCATGCACGTGTTACATATTTTCACTATTTCTTCAGTTAATAGTTGAGCTATGCGATGTTTTACCGATTGATGAGCTAGGTACTTTTAATATGGGCAACAATGGGTGATAGATTGCATTTATTGTTATATGAAATTAATGGTTTTAGCTGATCATAGCTTCCCATGATACTTTGCAGATCATTGAAAACAATAAAATTCCTATAATAAATTTGTATCTACATTTTTTCTTTTCTCCCAGGTCCATCCAGAGGGGAAATATGTTTTTGATATTGTTATATGAAATTAATGGTTTTAGCTGATCATAGCTTCCCATGATACTTTGCAGATAATTGAAAACAATAAAATTCCTAAAATAAATTTGTATCTACATTTTTTCTTTTCTCCCAGGTCCATCCAGAGGGGAAATATGTTGTTGATATTGACAAAAACATTGATATTACCAAGATCACACCGTCAACAAGAGTAGCACTTCGTAATGACAGCTATGTTCTTCATTTGATCTTGCCAAGCAAAGTAGATCCACTGGTCAACCTCATGAAAGTTGAAAAAGTTCCAGATTCTACATATGACATGATTGGTGGTCTTGATCAACAAATTAAGGAGATAAAGGAGGTGGGTTCACTGCACATTTTTTCTCTATGGATTTACAGTTAGTTGCATACAGAGGATTTTGATTTTACTTGGGTCCTTCATTATTAATCTTTTTGTTTGATGGTTTTTTTTTTCTCTCTGTTTGTGGCTTATCACCTTTGCAGGTCATTGAGCTTCCTATCAAACATCCTGAATTGTTTGAGAGCCTTGGAATAGCTCAACCAAAGGTTAGTTTGTGCTGTTATGTTGCGCCTATTTGTTCATCTTGTTGATTGGGTGGAGATATATTACTTTCAAAAACTCAGTCTCTCTCTGGCGTCTCTTACGTAACAGGGTGTCTTGCTATATGGACCACCTGGTACTGGAAAAACACTGTTGGCTAGAGCTGTGGCTCATCATACTGATTGTACTTTCATCAGGGTTTCTGGTTCAGAATTGGTTCAGAAATATATTGGAGAAGGCTCTAGAATGGTTAGAGAACTCTTTGTCATGGCAAGGTTTGTTTCATTTCTCCCCACTGTTTCATGCTTTGACGGATTCTTCTTCTTAGGTTAATGCACTATTGTAACTTTTGTGTATTTTATACTTTTGCTTCCCTTCATTATGTGATTGTTAGTGGCACATGAGTGAAGCATGTATGGCTTGTTTTTTGAGAAGTGTAATTCTTTTTTTAATCTTTCTAATTGTTATCTGGAATTATTCCGTAAATGTTTTCCTCCATGTTGAAGTAGGGGTGAGTAATTTTCTGCTGATTGATGTGCTGCACTTTTCTTGTTTTCCTTATGGTTTCTTATCTTGTTAGTGTGACTACTCGCTTATTTTTCAACAGGGAACATGCTCCGTCAATCATTTTTATGGACGAAATAGACAGCATTGGGTCTGCTCGAATGGAATCTGGAAGTGGCAATGGTGACAGTGAGGTGCAAAGGACTATGCTGGAGCTTCTCAACCAGCTTGATGGATTTGAAGCGTCAAACAAGATCAAGGTACCGTGTTTCAGTTCAGTAAGCAAATGTAGTCAACTAGGGAAAGAACAGGGCACAGTATTTGCTATTATTTGTTTACTATGTACGTTAACATTAAACTTTTTAAACAGGTTCTGATGGCCACAAATCGGATTGATATTCTTGATCAAGCTCTCCTTAGGCCAGGACGAATTGACAGGAAGATTGAATTTCCAAATCCTAACGAAGAGGTACATGCCACCATCACCATAATATGCATTTACATTTTTCAAAAATAAGTCTCTCTTTTATTTCATCCCTCTAAATTCCACGTATGAAGGTGAATTTTTATTGAATATGTTTCTATATGAATATTTGCATGAGAAGGAATGTATGTTTTTGTCCCCATAAATAATTTTTTTTTAACGTGTTCTTGTACAAGATACATATGCCAACATTTGTTATGATAAAAAATACTTGAGAGAAAATTACCTTTTTACATTGTGGAATATGGGGATTGATGGGGGAGATGGAGACAATTTAATAATCACAAGTTTGCAGAAGTCAGAAAGATTGAGAAAATCTGGTTACTTGTGATAAATTCCTCAGAAAGCTGAGAATTTAATGTTTTCTAGAATTTGAGTAGATTAAGTTATTTGCAAACACAAGACAAAAAAGATGTGCTTTTGTTCTAAAATACCCATGTCAATATTGTTATTTTATTGTGTATTTTTGGTCATCTAAGGTAATTTTATTGAAAGTAACATTATCTTTGCAATTTTCCTTTAGGTATTGTTTCTCTGAGCAGTTTTCTGTGTCTGATATGCTTGATGTCATGTGTTTGCTTATGTTTGTATTCCGTTATATGCAGTCTCGTCTAGATATCCTGAAAATTCATTCAAGAAGAATGAATTTGATGCGTGGGATTGATTTGAAGAAGATTGCCGAGAAGATGAATGGTGCATCTGGTGCGGAGCTAAAGGTATGATTGATTTCTTTGTCTTTGCCTTGTTATTGATATCTTTAATTTTCTCTTTAACTCAAATTTCCATGGTTTGTTGATAAACAAATGTTTTTTTTTTTTTTTTAAAAAAAAAAAACCTTAGTACTTCTGCAAGACTGAATCTTGGAATTTTTAAAATCATCAATGCTTTCCATTTATGCGCCAAATTGTTACTAACATCTTTATTTTCTCATAAATCCCTTTGAAAGATAAATTAAACTCAAAAGTGACATTGGCATTTGAAGACTATCTTGTTCATTTAAGATTGAAGATGTGAACTCATACTTTTCAGTTTGCAGTTGGCGGGTCATTTTATTGACTAATCAAAACTTTTAGAACTAGTTGACTGACTCGTAGATGTAACGTTCTATCAAAACAATTTTGTAATACTAAAAATTTGTGTAGGTATCATTTATTATCTTCATGGTGAGTTTGGTTACTTACCTATAGTTGTAAACAATCCCCTCTAGTTGATTTTGCTGCTACCACTTCAATACATATTGGCTCCACGAAATTCTTAGTAGAGTCTTGATGCATATGGACCCAGTCCATGTCTGCATATAAACCCATACACAACCAGGCTACTGGATATTGATTATGGTTGGAGTGGCTTATGCAATATTTAAGTGAGGAGAAATTCCAAACCAGGCTACAAGGTTTATTTAACAACTTCTGGTGTTGTGTGAATGTGTCTGACTCACCCAATTGAAGGCCATATGGCTGACTGATGAGTGAGATGGATGCCTAGTTTTATTATCATTAATTGATTATTTTGGATGTTGGTTGCTGCAGCTGCATATGCTGGTGCTTCCTGCTTCTTATGATATTGACATCTAGCAAATTGCAACTTGTTTGTGTCTAGAGAATTTTGCACTATAGCTTCACCACTATTACTCAAAACACAAGCACTGCTTTAATAACAAATAAACTCAAATAAATACTGTCACTTATTGAGTACTCGGTCTGATAATTATAAAACTGAAATGTCAAAGAATGTTTATATATAGCTTGTTTTATCCACTGTTTTCTCTGTTTATTCAGGCGGTGTGCACTGAAGCTGGGATGTTTGCCCTAAGGGAGAGGAGGGTACATGTAACACAGGAAGATTTTGAGATGGCAGTTGCCAAGGTGATGAAGAAGGAGACTGAGAAAAACATGTCATTGCGGAAGTTGTGGAAATAATTTCTCTTCTGTGTTATCTACTTGGTTGTTTTAGCAAACATTCAATTACTGCTACGCTGCTTGTCTTCGAATATATGCTGGACGGACTATTTGCCTGGCTGTTTGTGAACAAGGTTACCATTTTTCAGATTTGCTATCTGAGGGGCCCAAAAAAATGCCATCTTTTTCTTGTATGAAGTAGTTACTTGAGTTGTATTTGTTTATTCATAAGAAAGAAGAAAGAAAAATAGACATTTCATTAACGGCCGAATATATTGTTTATTACTAGGCATATGCAGGTTGTTGTGGGCATCTGAGTTGACAATCAGATATTAAGACTTTTATTATTGGCCGGACTTCCAGTAGTAGTATTAACGACCCTGAATCTGTTTATAAGCCAGAGCCATAGCCATAGTCTTTTTCATACATATATGTTTTTTTTATGGCAGAAACTGTTGACATGCCTGCAAGTGTGTTGTCATTGTGTGACGGATGGATAGAAAATTATTAGTAAACTTGGCCCAAGTCAACTCAATTGAGGATGGGTACGGATTTTAGCTGAAAAGGAATACGTGCCTTATTATCAGTTGTCACGTTAGCTTCTTTGAATTACTAAATTTTATTTGAGAACCTAACTGCAACTAAAGTAGCTCATCTACGATTTGAAAAAAATTTAGAGATAGAAATCAGTAAAGGTGCTTTTGTTTTAATGGTGAGATTTATTACCTATATTAAAATTCATTGGATTTCTACACCTAGACGCCACCTTTTAATCAGAAAGTTGCTCTTTGTCAAGCTAAGTTCCAGACTTCCAGTAGCGGTAGAAAGTAGAAACTACAAACAACACCACAGAAATCAATTCCTTCCAGTTAGGTGTAATAGCAACTCTTCTGAGGAGGAATTGTGTCCAGTTGTTTTTTGTAATTAGGCGCAGAATATTAATGATTGGGTCAGCAGTCCACGTGAGTGACAAAGATACCCCCATTATATATGGTTTTGATTTTTGAATTTTCAAAGGAACCAGCTCTTTAATCTAATCTCGTCCCCATATGTTGGCTCATCCACTGCAAATATATGTGGTTGACATCAAATCGGTTTTTTTTATCGCCCGAAAAACATTGAAAGATCAGAGGTTACAACTTGCACCCTCTACGGTTCAGCATTGAAGGTGATATTAAGATAACGNAAAAAAACCTTAGTACTTCTGCAAGACTGAATCTTGGAATTTTTAAAATCATCAATGCTTTCCATTTATGCGCCAAATTGTTACTAACATCTTTATTTTCTCATAAATCCCTTTGAAAGATAAATTAAACTCAAAAGTGACATTGGCATTTGAAGACTATCTTGTTCATTTAAGATTGAAGATGTGAACTCATACTTTTCAGTTTGCAGTTGGCGGGTCATTTTATTGACTAATCAAAACTTTTAGAACTAGTTGACTGACTCGTAGATGTAACATTCTATCAAAACAATTTTGTAATACTAAAAATTTGTGTAGGTATCATTTATTATCTTCATGGTGAGTTTGGTTACTTACCTATAGTTGTAAACAATCCCCTCTAGTTGATTTTGCTGCTACCACTTCAATACATATTGGCTCCACGAAATTCTTAGTAGAGTCATGATGCATATGGACCCAGTCCATGTCTGCATATAAACCCATACACAACCAGGCTACTGGATATTGATTATGGTTGGAGTGGCTTATGCAATATTTAAGTGAGGAGAAATTCCAAACCAGGCTACAAGGTTTATTTAACAACTTCTGGTGTTGTGTGAATGTGTCTGACTCACCCAATTGAAGGCCATATGGCTGACTGATGAGTGAGATGGATGCCTAGTTTTATTATCATTAATTGATTATTTTGGATGTTGGTTGCTGCAGCTGCATATGCTGGTGCTTCATGCTTCTTATGATATTGACATCTAGCAAATTGCAACTTGTTTGTGTCTAGAGAATTTTGCACTATAGCTTCACCACTATTACTCAAAACACAAGCACTGCTTTAATAACAAATAAACTCAAATAAATACTGTCACTTATTGAGTACTCGGTCTGATAATTATAAAACTGAAATGTCAAAGAATGTTTATATATAGCTTGTTTTATCCACTGTTTTCTCTGTTTATTCAGGCGGTGTGCACTGAAGCTGGGATGTTTGCCCTAAGGGAGAGGAGGGTACATGTAACACAGGAAGATTTTGAGATGGCAGTTGCCAAGGTGATGAAGAAGGAGACTGAGAAAAACATGTCATTGCGGAAGTTGTGGAAATAATTTCTCTTCTGTGTTATCTACTTGGTTGTTTTAGCAAACATTCAATTACTGCTACGCTGCTTGTCTTCGAATATATGCTGGACGGACTATTTGCCTGGCTGTTTGTGAACAAGGTTACCATTTTTCAGATTTGCTATCTGAGGGGCCCAAAAAAATGCCATCTTTTTCTTGTATGAAGTAGTTACTTGAGTTGTATTTGTTTATTCATAAGAAAGAAGAAAGAAAAATAGACATTTCATTAACGGCCGAATATATTGTTTATTACTAGGCATATGCAGGTTGTTGTGGGCATCTGAGTTGACAATCAGATATTAAGACTTTTATTATTGGCCGGACTTCCAGTAGTAGTATTAACGACCCTGAATCTGTTTATAAGCCAGAGCCATAGCCATAGTCTTTTTCATACATATATGTTTTTTTTATGGCAGAAACTGTTGACATGCCTGCAAGTGTGTTGTCATTGTGTGACGGATGGATAGAAAATTATTAGTAAACTTGGCCCAAGTCAACTCAATTGAGGATGGGTACGGATTTTAGCTGAAAAGGAATACGTGCCTTATTATCAGTTGTCACGTTAGCTTCTTTGAATTACTAAATTTTATTTGAGAACCTAACTGCAACTAAAGTAGCTCATCTACGATTTGAAAAAAATTTAGAGATAGAAATCAGTAAAGGTGCTTTTGTTTTAATGGTGAGATTTATTACCTATATTAAAATTCATTGGATTTCTACACCTAGACGCCACCTTTTAATCAGAAAGTTGCTCTTTGTCAAGCTAAGTTCCAGACTTCCAGTAGCGGTAGAAAGTAGAAACTACAAACAACACCACAGAAATCAATTCCTTCCAGTTAGGTGTAATAGCAACTCTTCTGAGGAGGAATTGTGTCCAGTTGTTTTTTGTAATTAGGCGCAGAATATTAATGATTGGGTCAGCAGTCCACGTTAGTGACAAAGATACCCCCATTATATATGGTTTTGATTTTTGAATTTTCAAAGGAACCAGCTCTTTAATCTAATCTCTTCCCTATATGTTGGCTCATCCACTGCAAATATATGTGGTTGACATCAAATCGGTTTTTTTTATCGCCCGAAAAACATTGAAAGATAGGAGGTTACAACTTGCACCCTCTACGGTTCAGCATTGAAGGTGATATTAAGATAACGATATGGGAGAGCGACATTTTCCCACCCAAGGTTTGGCCAGTTGAGCCGCGAGAAATCAACTGTCAATAGGGAGAACGGCATTTTTCCACCCAAGGTTTGGCCAAACGACTCTTTCCCATCCGTCAAGTTTCAAAATAACACTTTCACACTATTCATCAGGTTCTGTTAATATTTGATTGAAAAGATGAAAATACCATTAAATAGTTTATTATAAATTAAAATTTAGTTAAGTCAAAGTCTTACTCAATTATTCATTAGTTTATGTGTAAAGATACATTTTTTCTTTTATTTATTTAATTAATTACGAATATTGATTTTCTATGTTAATTAGTAAAAATAAAAAATATTATAAATTTAGTAGATTATTGAATAATAGTGATGAGATATTGATGACATTATCAATAAATAAATAAATATTAAGGTCTTTTAACTTTAAATAATTTTATAGCATTACTTCTAACTTTTTAGGTGGGGTTAATTATTTTTTATTTTTTAACTTTTTGGTTAATTAAAAAATAATAAAAATTTTATAAAATCAAATATTTAAGAGTTTTTTTATCTTTTCAATAAAATATTAATGAAAAACATAACAAAACCTAACGAATGATGAAAAATAATCATTTTAAAACTTAAAGGGTGAGAAAATGTCGTTTGGCCAAACGTGGGAAAATACCGTTCTCCGATAATTGATTTCTCGCGGCTCAACCCGCGTTTTGAGTTGGCTACTTGGCTTATTGACTTGTCAAGCCGTCTCTTCTTTTAAAAAAGAAAAAAAACAAATTTAAACAACTTTTAAAACTCTACGTTAAGTGTTGACTCTGAATAGTAAGTCTTCGCCCCGGTGGTTTCAGTTTTTTCCTTTTAGTCCAATTATTTCAAATATTTTAACTTTGGTCCTTGTTCCAAATTACTAAGTTTTAATCTCTTTACTTAATAAAATGTTAGTTGACTATTACATTTACATTGAAATGAAAATCAAAGAGAGCATTTTTATCATCTCTGTGTAAATTTAATAGTCAACTAACCTATTATTAAGTCAAATGACTAAAACAATAGTAAATTGAAATGAGAAGGACTAATATGAGAGAACGGAAACTATAGGGACGAAAAAAATTGTCTCCTGAATATGGAGATAATTGGCAAAAGAGAGCTTATTCTTTGAAATCTCTTGTTGTTGCAAAAATGTTGAGGACACAGCCATTCTTTATCGCCATCCTCCTGATTTTATCGTTACAGCTTTTTACTTATATCTCTTATGCGGATGTTGGAACGGCTGCCTGGTATACTCCCCCATATATACGTAAGTATATACATATTACATAACGCATTTCATAAAATTCAACACCTTTTGCCTTCTTGCTAATTTAACTTTGATACATACATATACAGCTACAACGTGTTATGGAGACGACCAAACCCAGTTTCCATCAAGCAATTTGTTTGGAGCAGCCGGAGATGGAATATGGGACAATGGTGCATCATGTGGGAGACAATACTTGGTAAGATGCATAAGCGCCACGGAGCCTAACACTTGTTTACTTGGCCTCACCATCCAAATCAAGATTGTTGAATATGCTCTTCAATCTGCCTCTACACCTTCTAGTTCTGGCACCACCATTCTTTTATCGCAGACGGCCTTTGCCGCCATAACCAACTCCTCTTCCACCGCTAATTCCATCAATATAGAATTCCAGCAGTAATTTTCTAATTACCATTTTACTCTCTCTTCTAGTCATGCTTATAATCATAACTGCTCTCGGTCAAAGAGATATCTTGTTAATCAGTTATCATATAAAGTTCTTTAATTCGTTTTTCTTCATGGAAAGAGAAGGATGGTGATTTTTCTTTCACTTATTGTATATATCTTCTCTTGTACGCAGGGTTTGATGTTTCATGGCAGTGAGCTTTATTTTTGAAGAAAGACATCCTCTTTAATCACAGGTTCCATTTTCTGTAACTTCTATAGATGATTTATTGTGTGGGTCATAATTAATGGCGAGAAAGAATATCTGTAATGTACTTTAGATGATTTGAATAGCATAATTTGTGATATTTTATTTCCACAAACCTTATGATTGGTTGGCTGTAATTCTTTTCTTTTCAAATCAATGTCAAATTGGATTAACAATCCAAACCAAATCTTTCACTATCGTGGGAACTTTCGTGCGTGCTTCTTGGCTTTGGAAGCTTCTTCTACTTGTTTAATATGGTTTAAACGTTAAAATACAGCATCATATAAATAAATTAATCTCATGATTTCCGTTATTATCATGTGAAATTCACTAGTTTCAAGTTTTCTCACTTCAATTTTTGTGGGCTCATTTGGAAAGCCTGTGAGAGTAGGAAAAGTATGTAACTATTCATTTCTAAGGAAAAATATTACTTTTACAACTCAATTCACAATCTTCTCTTATAATCATAACTGTCACAGTAGATTGACATTGTCACATCAACTCCTATTACACCTAAGACATCAAAAACACTACTAAAAATGAATGGTCTTTCTTTATGAAGGAGTAGTCGTTCCTTCATAAGAAATAACTATTCTTTAAGAAGAAATGATTGTTCCTTAAGGAACAGTCATTCCATATGACTATTTTTTATTATAAATGATCATTAAAAATGATTGTTCCTTATTTATGAACAGTCATTCCCTTGGTTATTCCTTCATAAGGAACGATCATTCTTTATATGAAAAACAAATATTCTTTTATAAGGAGTGACTGTTTTTTTTTTTTCACGTCAAAATCATTTTGACGTGATAACACCAACTCAGCTATCATATCAAAATTATAAGAGAAGTTTGTGAAAAAAAATATGGTCATAACATTACCCCTTAATCTTAATTTTACCGTATAAAAAATATTAACTTAAAAACCAGTCAACTATATATAGATGGCCCATTGTTTTGTGTTTGCTTTGCCCCATTGGAACGGAACTTTATGACTCTGAGCGCAGTGTACAACTGTACATTGACTTGAGCATGTGCGAACATGGTTACCATGATACTATATTACATATTCCAACAGATTTTAGACGTAAATGTAATGTGAAACATGGTGGCCCACTTCAAAATTCTGACCAGTCTTTTAACTTTTGACAGCTCTTGGGCGTCTTTGAAATGTGAATGCTTGAAAAACCATGGCACTGCCATCAGTGTCTGCATTTCAATGCAAACTACCGAATTAATGCATGGGCAATAAATTAGGAGAAGCTGATTGAATTTGACGTTAAGGGCTTGAAATGATTATAACTCTTGTATTTGAATAATCCATTGACATGTGTAAATTGGATCTTATATTTAACTCCTCTCCACACTAACACTTGAGAATCCTAGGCTACACAATGTGAAGTGGAGTAGAAAATTATGAAGAGTAAACGACTTTTTCCTACCCTAGGTTAGCCTTCATGACACTTTTCTAACCAAAACGTTTCAAAATATCACTTTCCCACCCAAAGCTTATATTTCATTTACTATCCATAATATACTTTCCAATTCAATGGCCAACAGAGAGAAAAGTCAGTCTAGACTATTACAACTTTTGAAGAGGGGATGTCAGTGAGTCTTTTGGTGATGGTAGGTTAGATTTTGGTTGTTGAGATTGATCGAAATCTGACTTAGGAGAGGCGGCTTAACGTTACACAAATTGCTCGATTTCTGGTGACTCAAGAGGTTGGTGAGAGCAAGGTTTAAGAGAATTTGGTGAGTGATGATCGTGGAATAGAATGATGGTGGTGTGAGGTCACAAAGATGCCGAAACCAACCGACGATTGGTTGGAATATAAACTTTGGGTAGGACAGTAGTATTTTGAAACTTTTTGGATAGGAAAGTGTCATTTCATTTACTCAATTATAAAATCAAGGTAGCAATTGCCTTGAGCTAGCTTGGTGGCACTGGCGTCCACGGTGTCCTCGCCTACGAGTACCTTTCTTTTTGAAAGCATTCATGCTAATCTAATTCACATCTAGAAAAAATCTAGAATACAATAGAGGTATCCCATGTTCCATATCATGTATACTACCCTCCAATGAATTTATACCACCTCTAAAAGTCCCTCCATATAATGATTTATACCATGTAAAGAATACCATCATTAATTGTAATCGATATTTGAAGTTGTTACTCATATATAATGATAAAAATAATACTACGTCCATAATATAATCTCACAAACTTTTCTTACAACCTCAAACGTGACAGCTGATTTGACACTGCTACTTTAGCTCCGCCACACCCAAGACACAAATGGTGCGTTTGGTTTATTATTTTAGATAAGATTTTGGGAATAATATTGGGTAGTTGAATATGAGAGTATTACGAGATAAAATTTAAAAATTTATAAAAAAAAACCCTAGGTTTACTAATTTAATTACATACCCCAACATATAAAATGATAAAAACACCCCTACCACTCGCAGTGCCAGATTTCAGCCACCACCATCGGAATCTGGCCGAAAAATTGTGTTACGACACAGACCGGTCGAATCTGTGTTGTAACGCATCAGTATAGCATTTTCTGGCCAGATCCACCACGGATCTGACCGAAGAAGGCCAAATCTATAGCCAAATGTGGCCATCGACGGCCGGAAAAGGCCAAAGAAATCCATCTTTGGTCGTCATGTGGCCGTCGTTTTTAGTCAATGACGGCCATTTCTTTGGCCTTTAGATCTGGCCTTTTCCGGCTAGATCCACTGTGGATCTGGCTGGAAAAGGCCAAACGGTGAACTACTAGCCAGTGGCCGTCGTGGTGTAGGTTGTTTACAGATTCCGGCTACCAGCGACGGTGGTTGCCGGAATCATCGGTGGTAGCCGAAATCTAGCAAGTATGGGTTAATGGGGGTATTTTTGTTAATTTTTAAACTTTTTTTAGGGGTATTTATGAAATTAATGAACTTAAGGGGTCTATAATTAAAAAAATATAGTAATATTTCTAAAATAATGTGCCAAACAATATTTGGAGAATAGGATTAGGAATATGGGTAGAAATATTGAACCAAACACACCCAAAATTATTTTGACTAGAACTAAGAAACGGTCATTCCTTCATAAGGAAGGAATGACATTTTCTCTCTAAGGAATGGTCATTGAAGGTATAGTCATACCTTCTCCATTCCTTATTGAAGGTATGACCATTTCTTTATAAAGTATNTTTTTGTTAATTTTTAAACTTTTTTTAGGGGTATTTATGAAATTAATGAACTTAAGGGGTCTATAATTAAAAAAATATAGTAATATTTCTAAAATAATGTGCCAAACAATATTTGGAGAATAGGATTAGGAATATGGGTAGAAATATTGAACCAAACACACCCAAAATTATTTTGACTAGAACTAAGAAACGGTCATTCCTTCATAAGGAAGGAATGACATTTTCTCTCTAAGGAATGGTCATTGAAGGTATAGTCATACCTTCTCCGTTCCTTATTGAAGGTATGACAATTTCTTTATAAAGTATTATCATACTTTATTGAAGGAATAATTATTTCTTCACAAGGAACAATCATTCCTTAATAAGGAAAAATCATTCTTTGTAAAAGAACAATCGTTTATGTTTAGTTAAAGTCATTTAGTGTCTTAGGTATAGTGGGAGCTAACGTGACAGTATCAACTCTGCTATTACGTTAGGATTGTGAGATTGTATTATAAACGTAGTATTGATAATGATAAGTTGATAACCACTTGTAAAGACCAAAGAGGTGTTTAAAAAATTATTCATTAAGAATCCAATTTTCTCTTGGTTTTGCCACAAGGCCCAACCCAATTCGGGCCTAAAACTCAAATCTAGTAAGGCTCATGTAGTACAAAGTATTACGGTGTGATATAAAAATGATAAGTAGGCCCATTTTTGTTGGGCCCAAATCTATTCTGCTACGATGCGCGCTGCAGGCACCCGCGCGCCATCTAGGTAAGAGCCCCTATATTTGAGGCCGATCATCACTAATGAACGACGTTCCAAGAAAAGTCCACTGACTAATTCTTCGTAATTCTCTGCAATTTCCAGGTTTTTGGTTTATTACCAACAATATCCACATAATTGCAATAATCAAAACTGTTTCCATCTTTGTAACATTAATTTTTAGGGTTTTATATTTTGTTTTCGAAGTGGACGATCAATGAAAGGGGAATTACAGCTGGAGAGGGTTGATGAACGGAACCCTACCGATGTGGATCCTTTGCTGGAGAATCATGAGCAACCAGCAAGTTCTAGTTCAATTGAGACTTCCTGTTTGATCGTGAATCAAGACGTTGAGAATCAAGACCTAGAGGATGGCTCCATTCCTTGCTGTCGTATTTGCCTTGAATGCGATGGCGAACCAGGTGATCATGCGTTCTTTATTCAATCTTTTCCGTTTCCCATCAATTTGATTGCAATTGCTTCTGTTTTATAATTATATTTTCTGATTGATTTGAAAATTTTGTATCAAGATTCTAGTTTTCAATTAAATGTGATTGTATTTGTGACATTTTGGACTTTTTATATTGTTGCTTACCGTGAAAGGGGATAATTGTTATAATTTTGGATACAAAATCTGAAGTAATTTGATAGGATTCTGCCTTATGCTCTTCTTTAGCTTAAAAACTTGGCTGCAATCAATACTGTTTGTCACATTGACGGTGAATCTTGAATTCTATTGCGATAATGATAAATTCATCATTAATTAACATTTTTGGGGATTTTTGTTTGCTCAGTTACGTAATATATATGAATTTTTATCATGTTTTGTATGTTCTTTGTGTTGTTTGGAGGATTTAGTTGAACTCTACTTTTACATTAGTACAATTTTTGGTTGGTGAATTAGTGATCAAAACCAAACCGATTTAAAGCCCAATTTTCTAATGTAAGCACCTTCTTTGTGTTGGAGATGAAAAGTGACTGTTAAAAGTTGTTTATTTCTTTTCATTTTTCTTCTCTTTCTTTTTGCTTTTCTCTTGGCCATGTCATAAGTACACATTTTAGTATACTGGTGCATAGTTGTTGTATTTTCTTGTGGAAGTTCTTCTCGGATGTGCATCTGCTTTTTCTTTGGCCTAATGGTTTCCACATATTGTCACAGAGGATGAATTGATATCTCCGTGCATGTGCAAAGGCACTCAGCAGTTTGTTCACCGTTCCTGCCTTGATCACTGGCGGTCAGTTAAGGTTGAGTACAATTTTTCTTCAAGCTTTTTAATGATGCAATGCAAATGAACTTTTAACAGTTTTTAGCTGGTATTTTTTTTGTTGATGGTCTAATATTAATCTTCTATCTTCTCCTTTTCGCTTAATAGGAAGGATTTGCTTTTTCGCATTGCACAACCTGCAAAGCGCAATTTCACCTTCAAGTTGAATTGTTTGAGGACAACTCTTGGCGCAAAATAAAATTCAGACTGTTTGTGGCAAGGGATGTGTTCTTTGTATTTTTAGCTGTACAGACTGTGAGTAATCTTGCTGTCCTCTCCATTGTGTAAAAGGGTGCATGAAAGATCCCATTCTTCGTTAGTTAAGCACTGAATCTTGTTTGAGTAATTTTTGCCCTTCGGGAAACTAATAATTAAAGGAAATAAAGAAACTGCTTTTTATATTTATTTTCAAACAAATGTGTTTCAGCTGTCTTCTGAAATATCTCCTTCACTTAATTTTATAGTAGCTTAATGTATATGTCTAATTTTTCTGATCCGTTCTTTCTCTGTTGAACTCATACTTTAACCCGTGAGTTCAAGTTGTATTTGTAGCATGGGAACCTATAGCAATTAATAAAGTTACTTCTAAAACTATTGATATGAGTTAGATTTATTGACGTATACGATTTAATTCAAGTCTTAAGTAAATTATAGGAGGCCCATAAAGGTGATTACCTAATAATGGTTGGTGTAATCCATGGTTGACTTGATGAAAATTGGTATGGAAGGAGAAAAATTGCATTGCTTGAGGCTTAGAATATTTAGCTTAGGTTTTTTGATAAGATGACTAGAATTGACTGCATTACCATGTTAGACAAGATTGCATCACGTTACTCTGCTGTGTCATTTTTTAAGCTTTATCAAAATTTTGGGTTCTGGCAATATTGATCATTTTGTTTTTGATTTCATGTTTATTTCATATTATTTTTTTATTCTATTCTGCTTTTTTTTCTTTGGTGTCAAGTAAATGAATTTTTAAGCTTATTTACAATATTTGAGACTTAGGAAATGAAACTTCCATTCAACCATAGTCGAGAGGAAATAAGTCTCAGCAGACAAAAAAGGGGAAGCTGAGAGACAGAATTTCAATATAAGAATAGAAGAGTACGTGGGGGTTTTTTGTTTCCTGCTAAATTATTGTTTAGGTCCTAGGTGTATCTGCCTAGCCGTCATTGTCCTTCAATGAGTTTTGATTTGTACCATATCCAAAAAGAAAACGAGCTGTAGATTCATCTTTTCTCAAGATTGGTAGTGAATTTCTGCCTGCTGTTAAGTAAAAGTAGTGTTGTCTATTTTCCAGGTGATTGCTGCAGTAGGTGGTTTTGCATACCTTATGGATAAAGATGGGGCCTTCAGGAATTCATTCAGTGATAGTTGGGACCGTATCCTGTCAAAGCATCCTATTCCGTTTTACTATTGTATAGGTAAACTTCTCTAAATTCAGTAATATATGTACACACACACACACACACACATTTGATTGGAAAGACATTATTTTTAGCCTCAATTGACTGTTTGAAATGCTTCATATTTGTCATCAAATACTTGTTTGGAATATTTGATATGGAACCTAATTTTTTTGTTCCATTTTGTCATTGCGTGCCATATTTTCTTCGTTCTACCTGCATGGTGTCTGGAACAAGGAGTAAAATGGGTGAAATGTAGAATCTCCTGATGTGTCTGTGTGTGCTTGCATGCAATAGACACATGTTTTCTGATATGGTCCGTTTGTATATTACCAGGGGTCATGGCCTTCTTTGTGCTGCTTGGATTTTTCGGGCTCATACTACATTGTTCCTCCCTCAACACTAATGACCCACGGATGAGTAACTGCCAAAACTGCTGCTATGGCTGGGGTATCTTGGATTGTTTTCCTGCATCTATGGAAGCATGTTTTGCCCTGGTTATTGTTTTTGTTGTCATTTTTGCCATTCTTGGCATAGCCTATGGTTTCCTTGCTGCCACAATGGCTATTCAGAAGATCTGGCAGCGACACTACCACATTCTTACCAAAAGAGAGCTTACAAAGGTAATCATTGATTCACTCCTATCGTGTAAAAAATTGTTTTTTGTACCTTCCATACAGATACTTGATTGCCTAGGGTAGGTTGCCTAGACAAATGGTGCTTCAATACTGGCTCATTTTTTAGAAACTATTGCAGGAGTACATTGTGGAGGATCTTCATGGTAGTTACACACCACCTAAACTGGATCCAGAACATGAAGAACGTTTGAAAATGATGAAGCTTTTGCAGTGATGGATGGTAAGTTAAGTTATATGATGTGTCAGTAATGTTTTAAATCGTTCAGCATGTAAAAGCTACAATGTATATTTGCCCGGCAAGTTTTGTTGCTGTAGCAATGAAGAAAAAGACTCTCAACATTTTTCTCTAAATTGTTCAAAGCTGATTATGAGGAAAATGGGGTTACATAAATACCTGTGCAGCTTTATGTTTGGTTGCCCTGGGATGTCTTACGCTTGACAATTATGTTCAGTCTGATATGTAGATAGCTGTACGATGTCAAAGTTGGAACATTCATGAGTTTGTTACCTTGACATTGGATTGAACATTCATGTTTCTTTGTTGATATTTGTCTTAAAACACGAAGGAATTAGAAAAACTTTTGGTGTGCATCTAAATTCTAATAACACGGTACCTATTCCTTATTATGATGGTAAAAGTTGAATTAATGAAATAAATTTTTTGTTTTGTAAAAGAAAAGGTTTTATTTTATCTTATCCTATCCCTATGTAAAACCTATTTTTCACATAATTAGAGGAGAGAGTCGTATTTTGAAGGCTGAAGGCTGAACATGATACGATTTATTCATTCAATTTTGTTTTTAGTTTAATTATGTGTTTCTAGATTAATGGATTGAGGGCTGATGAGCCCTACCTATATTTCCAAAATTAATTTTCAATTAATGATTTGATGCCCTTATGTCCCTTGTTTTTTTTTTTTTTTTTAAATTATTATTATTTTATCTTTAATTATTTCTAAGTGACCGAGGGGTTTAATAAGTTTTCTTGAATGTATTATTCAAGAGGTCTTGAGTTCAAGTCCCTCATCGATTATTAATAAGGATAGTCAGTGAAGTTTTTATTCGGTCCTTAGTTTCAGGGTTCCGAAAGATTAGTTGAGGTGTCCATAACTAGCCCGAGCACTCTCTTAAAAAAACAAAATTCTCCTTTATCTTTAATATAATGTATTATTGATAGTTGGGATTGTTTAACTAATTAAACCCTGTGGATGAATGTTTATTTTTTTATTCTTCGGCATTCTATGCGGGCCATATGGATATCCAATCCAACCACATAAAATATAGAAAGTCCCATTTTTTTTTTTTTTTTTTTTTTTTCTTTGAGACTAATTTCGATTGAGGTTTTGGGTAAATATCCGTAAACCACAAGGTGCTTCCATGTGGTTAAAAACCTTAACATTGCAAGTAAAGTTCACCCTACTTGAAGTCTAATTATTAACTGGACCACACCTCCGGCTTAGAAATGAGTAATGCACATAGGTTTCAAATTTATAGACCTTCAAATTCAATTCCAACTATCTTATTATAATTAGGGAGAACGATATTTTTCCACCCAAGGTTTGGCGAAACGACCCTTTCTCACCATTCAAGTTTCAAGACACTTTTCCACCCTTTATCAGGTTCTGTTAATATTTGATTAAAAAGATGAAAATACCCTTAAATAGTTTATTTTTTAATTAGTTTATTATAAATTAAAATTTACTTAAGTCAAAGTCTTTATTTAATTATTTATTAGTTGAAGTATAAATATATCTTTTTTCTTTTGTTTATTTAATTAATTAGGAATATTGATTTTCTATGTTAATTAGTAAAAACAAAAAAAAATTATATTATGAAAAACATTATAAATTTAGTAGATTATTAAATAATAGTGATGAGATATTGATGACATCATAAATAAATAAATATTAAGGTCGTTTAACTTTAAATAATTCTATAGCATTACTTTTAACTTTTTAAGTAAAGTTAACAATTTTTTTCTTTTTTAACTTTTTGGTTAATTAAAAAATAATAAAAAATCTATAAAGTCAAATATTTAAGGGTATTTTCATATTTTTAATAAAATATTAACGAAAAACATGACAAAACCTAACAATGAGTGGGAAAGTGTCGTTTCACCAAACCTTGGGTGGGAAAATGTCGTTCTCCCTTATAAGTATTTGTATTTGTTGTAACTGATTTGCTAAAAATCAGTAAGTCTGAGTTGTGAAAGGCTGTATCTGTTGATATAGATATTGTATTACTTATTTCTTAAACATAAATATCAATTTATTAATTTACTGCCTATCATGAGCAACAAATTGCTCTTTACCGTTATATTGTGTTATGTCTAAAAAGTCACGCTTATATTAGCCCAATAAATATCTTTTTGTACTAGCTGCTAAGCACATATCTCCTCAAAGATATTCTTACCAACCCTATCTCCTTTCAAGAAATGAATGGATGAGGGCCTTCCATATGTCAAGGCAACTTGCAAAACACTCATTACATTGAGTGTTTAGGTGTATAAATTGGCACTTCTCTTTCCGAAGAGGGAGGCTGGGCATATGAGAGCTAGGCATAGATAAGAGCTCAATTCTCTCTCTGTAAACACTGTATTTCTTCATCCTTGTATGCCTTACGGGCAATATCATAAAAATAGTCAGAGATCAATAAAATAACAGTGAATGTAGGAGTCGCTTGTTTGAGTATCCGAACCACTATAAAAACCTCTCTTGTTAGCGTATTATTTATGCTTTCTGCAACATATATAATCTCAGCTCCATATTCAAATCCCATGGATCCATCACGTGTAATTTCTAAGACCCTCTTAGTACTTTGCACGTGTGAGTCGTTGGCTTCCAAAATCAAGCGTCAACAGTTTGGTGGCCCAAGCAGGTCTGATTCTCAAACCTATGTCCAAATTCCCTGATGGCGTGCTCAAATCTCAAACCTGCGTCAGAATTCTCCAATCGCGTGGCCAGATCGCAGATCGCACACGTCAGAGTTCTCCGATCGCGTGGCCAAATCGCAGATCACACACGTCAGAATTCTCTAATCGCGTGGCCAGATCGCAAATAGCACGCGTCAGAGTTCTCCGATCGCGTGGCCAGATTACAGATCGCACTCGTCAGAGTTCTCCGATTGCGTGGCCAGATCGCAGATCGCACGCACAGGTCGTCCTAATCCTCGGCTTCAGATCGCTGATCTTTAGCTTCAAATCGCATGTTCAGATCGCCGAGATCGCTGATCTCTTGTGCTCTTAGGTCGAGCTCATTATGATCTTTCAGGTCGAGCTCGTTATGACCTTTCAGGTCGAGCTCGTTGTGACCTTTTAGGTCAGCTCGTTATGCTTTGAGGTCGAGCTCGTTTAGCTCAGATTGAGCTCGTTTCGCTCAAGTTGAGCTCGTTTCACTCAAGTTGAGCTCGTTTCGCTCAGGTTGAGCTCGTTTTGCTCTCAAGTTGAGCTCGTTTTGTTCAAATTGAGCTCGTTTTGCACAGATTGAGCTCGTTTCGCTCAAGTTGAGCTCGTTTTGCTCAGATTGAGCTCGTTTTGCTTTCAGGTCGAGCTCCTAACAGATCGCGATTAGCACCTAGGTCTCAGCACTCGATCGCGCCAGGAATAGTTCGAGCTCTTCAGTTCGAGATTGCAGCCATTCAGATCAAAGACCTTAGTTTCTAAAGTGCGATTACGTACTCCAAAAACTGGGGGGCTTTTTTTATGCCTAAAAAGTCATGCTTATGTCAGCCCAATAAATATCTTTTTGTACTAGCTGCTAAGCCCATATCTCCTCAAAGATATTCTTACCAACCCTATCTCCTTTCAAAAAATGAATGGATGAGAGTCTTCCATGTGTCAAGGCAACTTGCAAAACACTCATTACATTGAGTGTTTAGGTGTATAAATTGACACTTCTCTTCCCGAAGAGGGAGGCTGGGTATATGAGAGCTAGACATAGATACGAGCTCAATTATTTCTCTCTGTAAACACTGTATTCCTTCATCTTTGTATGCCTTACGGACAATATCATAGAAATAGTCAGAGATCAATAAAATAACAGTGGATGTAGGAGTCACTTGTTTGAGCATCCGAACCACTATAAAAACCTCTCTTGTTAGCCTATTATTTATGTTTTCTACAACATATATAATCTTAGCTCTATATTCAAATCTCATGGATCCATCACATGTAATTTCTAAGACCCTCTTAACACTTTGTACGTGCGAGTCGTTAGCGTCCAAAATCAAGTGGCAACATATTGTTTCATAAAACTAGATTCGGAGATCTCTCTCAACGCACTGTTCATCATCTTATTCTTACCAATAAATAGTTACTGTTGTATAGCCTAAGTTAAAGTCTATAACTTCCGTTCAATAATTATCAGTTTGATTGTAATGTTGAATCAAAGATATGATTTTATTTTCAATATCATTTTGATTAATTCTTTCTTTTTTTCTGGTTGCGTTGAAAATGAGCAATGGATTTATCAAGAATGGAAGCAAGAACTGGGTCTCTTTGTTCTTAATAATTTTCTGTTTTTCTACGATTTCAATTTATTATTTAGATCGGAAAATTTGAAATTCATTGCATATTACGAGCAGAATGCAGAAAGGCGAGATGATGGCAATATGGAACAGGTTTTTCAAGTCCGTCTATTGGATATTTTACTGCATCGGTTTTCCTTCCCAGTTAATACAAACGAATGATAAGAAAATGCGGTAACTAACATAACAGTTTCAACTCAATCTGTTACATATTAATATTATACATGTTTGCAAGATGGGTGATGTTATTATTCATAACTGGTTGGGACTTGGGAGGTTTATTGCTAGTTACGGGGTTCCATTATTGGTGTTTGCATGATCAGCATTGTCATTTAGTATACACCCAAAAAAAATTTCTTCCAGAATTCCCAGGAGGCTGTTAGGGAAGAAGATATTCTGAATGATAGGGAGAAAAGAGATTCTGTTTATACGAGGAACAGGGCCTCCAAGAACGAAGGTTGAAGAAGAAGTTTATCAATTTTATTATTTTGAACATAAAGTTCTTTTAGGCTTATATAAGACTCTTGCGTAATGATAAAATCTAATTCTTTATTGACTACTATTTCTAATACTATTCTATATTGAATAAAATACTAATAATACTCTAATTATAATCATTTGCCCATGAAGATCTTCTCTTTGAACGCATGGACCTTCTCACAACACTCTCATCCAAATCATGCAAGTCCCTAACAGAGGCTCAGGGTCCTCTTTCATCCTTGGAGAGTCAAGACTGTAATTACAGTAGAGACTTGCATTTATTTGCAATCATCTTCAGGTTTTTGGAGATCACCAAAACTCAAAAGTTATGTTTGCTCTATTCGCCATAGAGATCATGTTATTGGAATTTTCAACAAAATCGGTTTGCTATCCACTCTCTGCTTTTCCAACATTGAGCTGCTTCACACTCATGATTGCCGCATTCCTAGTAAGAACAGTGCCTTATTTAAACTACATATATGGGAAGGGTTTCACCCATGTATATATTAAGATGCCTTCAATCCCAATTATCCATATGCTTATCCTCGGGTTATGGTCTATTAACCAAGTCCCTGTTTCACTTTGCTCATATTTCTTTATTGACCTGCTTAGTTCTTTTTATTTGCCTTCATTCTATCACCAACTTTTCTCTGTATGGGATGATTGGTATCCCTCCCTCCATTTCCTTAATGCTGGCTAAGAGTCTGTTGGTTCTCAATAGACGGTAGTCTGCATATGGTTACTTTGAAGTTGGTGTCATTTTTATTTTCTGGTGACAACATACACATAGGGATACATATAGAAAAACATCTCCAAACCACTCTTTATATGACACAAACTCTTTATTATAAAGAGTTCATTCATAAAACAAGAATCCAACATACTCTTTATAATTTAAATACAAATTTCACTCTCTATCCTAATTTTAATTGATAAATTACAAGTTTTTATGCATTTTATTTATTAAGTTTTTTTTTTATTTTTTTTAAAATAAAAAGCATCTCCATTAAATTTAAAGAATCTATTACATTTAATAAAAAATTTGTTCTTTGTATTTAAAAATTAATAAAGATACTCTTTATTTATATGAAATATACTATTTAAAATAAAGATTACCATTAAAGATGCGCTGAGTGGGACAAAGAAGGCATGAACCCACGAGCTGGAAAATCTGAAATTTATAGTCAGCTGCAGGTAGGGGTCACAGCCCCCGCTGTAAGTTTCTCGTTTTATGCAAGGATTTCCTTTACCACTTTAAAGAGAATCAACAGCAATTTAGATTTGTTTTTATAGTCTTTCTTCTTCTAAATTCTAAAAGACACCAAACGACACTGTTTCTTTGACAAAGACTCAGTTTCTCGAATCTTCTGCGGCTTTATACTCTCATTTCTCAGATCACCAACGCGTTATCATCATTTCTTTATTTTAATCTCTCCAATTCCAACCCATCCATCCTCCACCTTCCTTCTTCCTTCTCCCATCCATTCACTCTTTTCTTTTTTTCTTTCTTGCGTTTTTTTATAGCCCCGTTGTGACTCAAACACTCATGAGTTGGTTTTGTTTTTTTGTCTTTCTCAGTAAAGAGAGTTTCTTTTTTTCTCTTTTAATTTTTCTTTTTTTTTTTTACTGGTTGGGATCTGTTATTGAATGTGGGGGTCTGTGTTTTGACACGGGAAGTTTGATTTGGGTCATTAATTTTTGTTTTAACAGTCATAGATCTGTTACTGGTTTGGATCAGTTTTTTTTTTTTTTTGTTTTTTTTCAATAATTCGCGAATAATTCGTGAACGGATATTCCAGTAAATGTCTTTTTGTATTAGCTGACAAGCCCATATCTCCTCAAAGATATTCTTACCAACCCTATTTCATTTCAAGAAATGAATGGATGATAGCCTTCCATGTGTCAAGGTAACTTGCAAAACCCTCATTACATTGAGTGTTTAGGTGTATAAATTGACACTTCTCTTCCCGAAGAGGGAGACTAGACATATGAGAGCTAGGCATAGATAAGAGCTCAATTATTTCTCTTTGTAAACACTGTATTTCTTCATCTTTGTATGTCTTATGGGTAATATCATAGAAATAGTCAAAGATCGATAAAATAACAGTAGATGTAAGAGTCGCTTGTTTGAGCATCCGAATCACTATAAAAACCTTTTTTGTTAGCCTATTACTTATGTTTTCTGCAACATATATAATCTCAACTCCATATTCAAATCTTATAAATCTATCACGTGTAATTTCTAAGACTCTCTTAGCACTTTGCATATGCGAGTCGTTGGCGTACAAAATCAAGCGGCAACATATTGTTTCATAAAACTAGATTCGGAGATCTCTCTCAACGCACTGTTCATCATCTTATTCTTACCAATAAATAGTTACTATTGTATGGCCTAAGTTAAAGTCCATAACTTCCGTTTTATTTAATAATTATCAGTTTGATTGTAATGTTGAATCAAAGATATGATTTTATTTTCAATATCATTTTGATTAATTCTTTCTTTTTTTCTGGTTGCGTTGAAAATGAGCAATGGATTTATCAAGAATGGAAGCAAGAACTGGGTCTCTTTGTTCTTAATAAATTTCTGTTTTTCTACGATTTCAATTTATTATTTAGATCGGAAAATTTGAAATTCATTGCATATTACGAGCAGAATGCAGAAAGGCGAGATGATGGCAATATGGAACAGGTTTTTCAAGTCCGTCTATTGGATATTTTACTGCATCGATTTTCCTTCCCAGTTAATACAAATGAATGATAAGAAAATGCGGTAACTAACATAACAGTTTCAACTCAATCTGTTACATATTAATATTAAACATGTTTGCAAGATGAGTGATGTTATTATTCATAACTGGTTGGGACTTGGGAGGTTTATTGCTAGTTACGGGGTTCCATTATTGGTGTTTGCATGATCAGCATTGTCATTTAGTATACACCCAAAAAAAATTTCTTCCAGAATTCCCAGGAGGCTGTTAGGGAAGAAGATATTCTGAATGATAGGGAGAAAAGAGATTCTGTTTATACGAGGAACAGGGCCTCCAAGAACGAAGGTTGAAGAAGAAGTTTATCAATTTTATTATTTTGAACATAAAGTTCTTTTAGGCTTATATAAGACTCTTGCGTAATGATAAAATCTAATTCTTTATTGACTACTATTTCTAATACTATTCTATATTGAATAAAATACTAATAATACTCTAATTATAATCATTTGCCCATGAAGATCTTCTCTTTGAACGCATGGACCTTCTCACAACACTCTCATCCAAATCATGCAAGTCCCTAACAGAGGCTCAGGGTCCTCTTTCATCCTTGGAGAGTCAAGACTGTAATTACAGTAGAGTCTTGCATTTATTTGCAATCTTCTTCAGGTTTTTGGAGATCACCAAAACTCAAAAGTTATGTTTGCTATATTCGCCATAGAGATCATGTTATTGGAATTTTCAACAAAATCGGTTTGCTATCCACTCTCTGCTTTTCCAACATTGAGCTACTTCACACTCATGATTGCCGCATTCCTAGTTAGAACAGTGCCTTATTTAAACTACATATGGGAAGGGTTTCACCCATGTATATATTAAGATGCCTTCAATCCCAATTATCCATATGCTTATCCTCGGGTTATGGTCTATTAACCAAGTCCCTGTTTCACTTTTCTCATATTTCTTTATTGACCTGCTTAGTTCTTTTTATTTGCCTTCATTCTATCACCAACTTTTCTCTGTATGGGATGATTGGTATCCCTCCCTCCATTTCCTTAATGCTGGCTAAGAGTCTGTTGGTTCTCAATAGACGGTAGTCTGCAGATGGTTACTTTGAAGTTGGTGTCATTTTTATTTTCTGGTGACAACATACACATAGGGATACATATAGAAAAACATCTCCAAACCACTCTTTATATGACACAAACTCTTTATTATAAAGAGTTCATTCATAAAACAAGAATCCAACATACTCTTTATAATTTAAATACAAATTTCACTCTCTATCCTAATTTTAATTGATAAATTACAAGTTTTTATGCATTTTATTTATTAAGTTTTTTTTTTATTTTTTTTAAAATAAAAAGCATCTCCATTAAATTTAAAGAATCTATTACATTTAATAAAAAATTTGTTCTTTGTATTTAAAAATTAATAAAGATACTCTTTATTTATATGAAATATACTATTTAAAATAAAGATTACCATTAAAGATGCGCTGAGTGGGACAAAGAAGGCATGAACCCACGAGCTGGAAAATCTGAAATTTATAGTCAGCTGCAGGTAGGGGTCACAGCCCCCGCTGTAAGTTTCTCGTTTTATGCAAGGATTTCCTTTACCACTTACGATCTGTAGCAATCTCATATTTTCAGGCAACAGGCTCTCATAATGCTTCTACTGAAATCATTAAACTTGGTAAAGCTTAATGTTTACTTCAGGAACATAGGTATATGATTCATTTGTGTAGCATACGGCAGATGGAGAGCTGAGGAATTTGAATAACTCTGTTACGAAAAGTGAAAATGAGGAAACACACTTCTCCCCTTATGACCGGATGGTAAATCCTTTAGCCACTGGGATTAGCTATACCTAGGAGATCTTGTACTGAAGTCACAGGAGAAATACTTACTACATTTGTGTAATTACTTTGATCTATTGAGCTTGTAAAGTGTTCCGTAGTCCTAAGGATTAAACAGACTTCATTGTGGGTTTGAATATCTCATATACTTTAAAAAAAAAAAAAAAAAAATTAGAAATCACAGACATAAAGTCATGAGCAAAGCATTATCAAAACTATCACAACCAATGCTTGTTGGAGCATTATTGGTTGCCATGCTAATAATTAGAAAGATACCTTCATCTGTTCTATTGGGATATTTTGTTTGCATGGCCATTGATAACCTCCTCATGAATCTGGGAAACGTATACCATACGTATTTACTATCTGAAACAAAGCCCGAATGTAATAGTGTTCCTTCGATTAATGAAATTATATTTGACTTTCGGCCTCTGCTTAATTTCTGCCCAATTTTTTTCTCTTTATTGAGAAAAAACATCTATTGCCTTTGCATAATACACATTCCATGGCAAACACTTGCTCTTTTACATTTTGATTCATCATATTTGAAACTGATTAAAGCAATGAATAAGAGTGGTGACTGATCCACCCCAACCCAAAAACTTCGACTGGATTTGCAAGTGGCAGAACACAAAAACAAAATTTACACATTCAACGGGTATTCTACTACAAAACCCCATGGTTCAAGGAGTTTTGGTCACCATCGCTGACAAAAACAAGATGGTCACCGTCTCTAATAACATCTATATCATCAATTTCAGCTCCTTCTTTACTTAGAATTTTACCTGGCGAAATCCCAAATTTTTTAGCACCAATTTCAAGTAGTTTTTGCATGCTTGCTGGAAGTAGCACAAGCTTTCCTGCGTATTCTCCCTTTTCTGGACAACTAATCGTCACTCTAGTAGAATTAACACCATTAGTCATGGCTTGTTTAGAATGATTTACTGAAAACAGTAAGTCTTTCTCCACAGTTTGAGCAGCTGACATTATTCCAAATAGTGAATTGTGGAAGTTATTAGTCCTGCGCCTTGGACGACTTTGGCTCCATGACCCATCTGTAGATTGAAGCGAGCCTTCTTGGGTAAAAGCACTAATAGCTGGCTCACTTGTGAACCTCCCAAAGTAGCGAACTCCATGTGACTGCTCAGGAACTGATACGATAGGTTGAGTTTTAGTCTCCTCTTTAAAAGATTGGAAAATGAGTTTTATTTCTTCATGTCCTTGCTGCTCAGCTAGGTCCTTTGGGGTCCAGCTATGGACATCTGGTTTATCAATGTCAGCGCCTTGGTCTAAGAGAAATCTGACTATTTCAATATTGTCTTCACAAACTGCAACATGGAGAGCAGTGGAGCCATTGTTCCTAGGTTGTGTGACATCCCCTCCATGGCGAACAATTTCTTTAAGTAATTCTAAGTTGTTCTGCTCAGCAGCAGTACATGCAAAGTGACCCATATCTCCATAATAAAGGTTTGCACCATTATCCACAAGAAGTTTGATCACATGCTCATGACCGCCCAGCAGTGCATCCCACAGTGGTATATTCCCATCCGAGTCTGCCATATGTGAAAATTAAATTTAAATCACTTTTGAAATATTTGCAGGACTAATTACACTTAGTAGAATATATTATGCATGAAGATGAGTTTAAATGCTCAATCCCAAAATATTCTAGGTTGAATATTATATTAAGTAATCATTTACTTTAACCAAAAGGGGAAATTTACATAAATATATAAAGTGAAGTGGGAAGAATATGGCAACAACTCAACAGCACAGAACACCTAATAATATGGGGCCATTAAATAAAATTACAATGTGGCAGTATCAGGTGCATATTTAACTATTTAATATCATACAGTTGACTAGAGAAGCCTCATATAAAAAGTTGAAATAGCAGATCAGATAGAGTGACCTCATGACAAGAACAAACTGCAAAGAGTTTTTAAGTCAACAAACATGAAACAGTCCTGATAATGTGAGTTTATATGTCTGACTTATCTTCAAGGTCTACAACTTGCAGACGGCTGACTAATTGATTGGGATAATATATAGCAGAATGAGACTTCTGCATTATTGAGACTTCTCTATTGGGAAAGGAGAGGAATCACCAAATATTGCACCGGCCAAGAAGGAGAGTTATAATACTATAATTATTTCAAAATCTGCACATGCATGCCTCTGCTGACTGCTGATATGTGTAGATTGAAGTATGAGTTGTTTTGGATGGAGTATACGAAGGTCAACTAAACTATATTTAATGATTACAAGTTCAGATTAAAGAAATCAAAACTCCAAATTATAGTAAGTACTCTGTTTCTTTCCCATTTTAACAAATGATAAACACAAAATGAGAAACTGACCCTATACTTCACACGACACTAAACATTGAATTCAAAATGAGAAGTTCAAGAATCACTTGGAAGGAAAACAAGAAGAGAAGATAAAGACAATCTAGAAGGGTAAATAAACACGCAATACAGCCCCATTTATGTTCTTTTTTAATGGGCATACCTCTACAGTTAGGATTTGCACCGTAATCGAGTAGGAGAAGTACACAATTCTCACTTCCTTTTGATGCTGCTATATGCTATTTTCACATAGAACAAGTTTAGAAAGGAAAAAAGAAAACATTAGTTTCTGTGATCGAATATTGATTTTGGCAAAAATCAGAGAGAGAGTTTCACAAACCAGAGGTGTTCGTCCATTGCTGTCCGATTCATTTGGATCAAGGCCTCGTTTCAACAGTTGATGCAACAGTAAATCATCTGCTCTGAGTGCAGCAAAACATAGACTGAGAGGTAGATCCATTCTCCCATGAGCGAGCATGTTCTCAGTCTCCAGCAAAATTCCCTCCATATTTGGGTCCTGGACTTGGAGGTCTTTTAAATGCTAACCCACCAAGAAAGAAAGAACCAATTTTTAGAACATGTTAAAAGTCCACTGTCAAAGTTATGGTAGATTTTTAATAGAATGCTACCCTTAATCGTTAGAATCTACAAAGACATTATGTTTTGGAATTTGTTAGAATATGGAATTTGCAAAGCATCAAAGGATTTTATGATCTACCTACATTTAAATGAAAATATAGCATCCTAGATATACAAACCTGGAGAAGATTATTCATGATTATCGTCCCGTCACCAACATTAGCCTGAACAATATTCAAGAATGTTGTACGGTTCAGCCGTAATAGCTGGCTCAATCGTTTGGTCCGCACTGTAAAAAGCTGTGGCCTATAACAAAGTACCCCAATCTCTCCACAAAGTTCACCAGTTTTAGCCTCCCCAATAACCTGCAGTTATTTAACATAGTTCAGCTATCATAGTGTTCATTATGGGCAAAAGGACTTATCAATCCACAAGAAATCCTTGTATTAATAAATAAGTTTCCTGAGTGTTTAAAATGATAATACTTGCCTGTTCAGTTCCATTTTTGAGAACCAATAGATCCTGTGAAGTAATTCAAACATTAGCTTTCATTTTTTACTATGTTGAATATAATAAAAATCTCAATGTAACTCCTATTTATTCCTGTTGTTGGCAGAATGCAGCCTGTTTTCAATATTGAATAATAAAATTTACAGAGAAGTCCAGCAATTACCACAGCCCCAGTGACAAGGATGTAGAAGTCTGTTGGTGCTTCATTTTGCAAAATGACGTCTTCTTTTGGTGGAAAATACTCAGCTTTCATCTCTGAGACCTTTGAAATTTATTTGTACAAAAAGATGCAATGTAAGTAATGACTAACAAAAAAGGAAAATTCACTGCAACTAGAAAAATCAAAGGAGAAAACTTGATACTTCAGAGACTTACCAGCTGGAAAAGCAAGTCATTGGAAACCCCACGAAACAAGTACACCTTGTCAATGAGAGAGTAAAAAAGATAATGTGAAATGCTTGATCGGATGGCTTTAGGAAGAGAATCAAGAGTCTCTTGCTGCTGGAGTCCCTCAGAATCCGTCCTGAACTTCAAACACAAATGTGCCAGCATCTGATCTTGTAGGCGAAGAGGCAATTGGTTCCTCTGAGCAAAACTTGAAGCAGCTTGAATGGTGTCTCTCTGATATTTTAAATTAAAAACAAAAAGAGAAATAAGAGTTAGCATTCTAACAGAGCCAGCAACGTCAGAATCTTCACCTGTGGTAAGTAATCAATTTACAAAAATATAACAATAAGAATCAAACTCACAAATCTTCTGGTTCGACTAGTTCCATGGACAACCAAGTTGGTCATATTACCAATCAGATATGCCGTCAATCCAAGGTTGAAGAGCATAAAGAAGATGTCAAAGATCATCTCCCTTGTATTCACTGGATGCAAATCCCCATAGCCAACAGTTGTTAGTGTAGTGATAGACCAGTACATTGAAGTCACATATCGAATCCAAATGCTCTCATCAGCAAAGTTTTCTCCCAGGGATGCTCCAATCCAGGTTCTGTCAGGATTATGGTAACGTGCAGCAATAAGATAATAGAAGCATCCAGCACAATGCACCGCAAACAGGGTGACCTACAATGAGAGTCCTATACTTAGTGTGGCTTACTAAAACTAACGAACTGCATTTCTTTCACAGAAATAATCAAAACAAGTTTCTAGGACTTACAAAAATAAGTTTACTGCATCGAACCCAAAAGTAATTGTAGTTCTTGTCTTTCTCCAATCTGTTCCAAGAAATAATGCCGGTTGAGCCATGACCAATAAACAAATAGTATCCAAGCAAAATTATATCAAAGTCAAATTATGTTAAAAAAAAGTTCATACAACTTAGGTTAAAGCTAAAAGCTAGGTCTTTGGTACCTGGAGAATAAGGCACTAACTCTTCTGAGACGCCAAAGTCGAAGCATGTTGAATAAGCCATATGACTGGAGCGGTTTAGGAGAGATCTTCTGAGCGAGTTCAGATGGGATTGTGGATATGACATCAAAGATTAACCAGGAACTTGTATACTTCCAAGCAATCTTCTTTGGACTATCAACAAATAGGTAGGTAGCTTTGTCGAGGTAAGCTACGAAGAAGGTGAGAACAATATCCACGGCAAAGAAACCATTAACAATGTCATCAATAACGGAAAGTGGTTTTTGTGGCTTTCTAAGGAATCCAAATTCAAATGGCGACACCCAAGCAGTGTAGATAACCAGAATGACAAGAAAAGTTTCCCATATCCTGCAAGAATCAGTTGAAAATAGAGCTATTTTTAGCCCAAAAAAAAAAGTAGTTTCTTTTTTGTATAGTTATTAGCAACCTTGCATACAATACAAACTCTAGTTCCAAAAAATGAGGAACTAAAATTTTGGTGAATCTAAATTATCCCGATAATCAACATAGAAAGGGGAATATAACTCAATTCAAATCTTTTATTTTATTCTTATTACCAATTTTTCAACACATAACTTCTTCAAAATAATTGGTTTTCTATAAAAGATCAAGAAAAACAGGGACGCAGGAAGTGATTAAAAAAAAAAAAAAAAAAAGTAATTCAGTTACTGAAGATCTTTTAGAGTCTTTCCAGCTAGAGGAGTCAAAAGTAGGAACTGCTTTGGTCTGACTTGAGAAAATTCAACAAAAACACGCTAGATGAACACATTTTTTGAGCATGCACCCAAATTCCGTACATAATAATAAAGAAAAAGTGAAATTGGCAGCTTATGATTCATGAAAATAGTCGGCTATTAACCATTCTCTGAAAACACTACTGGAAATACAAATAAAACAAAGATGCCAAAGACACTACTGCAAATACAAATAAACCAAAGATGCCAAAGACTGAGACACCAGTAATAATACCAACAAACCACCGCAAGATTCAGAAGAGCTTTTTTTTACTCTTTTTCAAGTAGCCAAACAAAAAAAAGCAATAACTAAAAAGACATTGGAAACAGATGAAAACAAAAAACGTACTTCTGTAAGGGCCTAAGGACAAAAAAAACCTTAACTGTAAAACGAAATTGAAAATTGCAATGTTGTTATGTTAAAAACAAAGCTTCCCGAGGCTCAATGCCGGTTTTTCAGAAACCTCCACATCAGGGAAAAAAAAATTATTAATGAAAAGAATAAAAACAAATAAGTCAACAACGCGCCACCGTTAAAATAAAGCGAAGAAAAGAGCAGACGTAAACCTTAAGAAAGGAAGTAGAAGAAACACCTGTAACGACGATCATAAGGCGAAATAATAAATTTTCTGAGCTTGACTCTCCGGTTACTTCTTGCTCCAAGAGACGGAAGAACTCCGGTCGAAAGACTGTAATGACTACCATCTCTTGACAACTGCTCTATCTCTTCTTGACCACAGACTGAAACTCTAAACACACCTTTGTTTCTCTGGCTCGCCATCATTAAAACTACCTTGTTAAATATTTAATAATCCCCTTCCTCTCTTCTCCGCGTTTTGCGGTCGCGTTCCCGTTCTCCTTCTCCTTCTCCTTCTGTAAACTTTGCCAGTTCTCTATATATAAAGGGCTCTATTTATAAGGCTTTTGATTATTACACACAGTTATTTTTGTTTCACAATTTGCAGTTATTTTGTCCACTGTCCCTCCCCAGTCTCACGTCCCTACCCCTACCCTATAAAAAATATTATTATGACTTTTTTGCCCTTCAGTGGACCCCTGGCAATTTCAAGTCTTCTTTGGTAAAGAGTTATTACTTTTTCAGTTTTTCTGGTTTTACTTTTGACCTGAATGCTTCTGCCGAAAACTGAAGGGGCCCTGGCAATTTCAAGTCTCATTCGGCAAAGAGTTAATGGGGAGCGGCGGAGGGGGAAGGGACGGGATTAGCCTAATAGGCTATTGTACTACGTGTATAAGGAAGGAAGATCAACCTGAGTCACCCTCCGGAAAGCGCGTGAAAAGAATATCTTCATTATGTTCGAATTGGGGGTTGTAAGTCTCATGTTATGTCACGTGTTTGTGTTGTGAGGAAAGTGGTGCTGGCGCAGACGGCGGACCAGACACTTGGAAATTTATTTTATTTTATTTATTATTAGTATCAAATCTTGGCTAAACCTAAATTCAGTGATTTATAATCTCGGATTTGTAGCTTCCATGGTATTTAAGGAATTAGATATTAATGACCCTTTTTTTTCTTCTTAATTATGATTAAATAATTAATAAATGCCGTTATTTTCTGAATTCAACCGTCATTATCTAAATGAGAAAAGATAAAAGAATCAGATTTTGTATCCCAAAAGATCACGGCAATGACCTAACGTTGAACCCTTGTCATTTTACCAAGAAAACCGTGACTGTTGGTTGATTTTGGACTACATAATTACCAACCAACCATTGTAATTGTTATAATAAAATTAGTGGCATTTAGGGAACATAATAATTTTGTTTTGTAAATTAACAAAATTTTAAGTTACTTTTCTTTCCCTTTCACCTTACCATTTGAAAACATAGGCCTTTCTTCACGTATTCAAATATGTCGACAATTTAATATATTGTATATTAAATTAAACTTAACAAGTCAAAAGAGCTTTATTATTGTTGAATAATCATAAAAATGATTTACCACAAATGTGACCCTTCTAAGAAGGTGAGGACAACATCAGATACCTGAATTATTTTGTTTCACTAGGCCAATCACGGATTTCAAAAATTCCAGAAACCGAATGAATCTTCATGTTACTTTCTTAATCGATCATCGTTCACTGTGCCATTTGCAGAGTGGCTCATAAAATCATAATCGTATTCATAAATACCACATTTCCCATAATAACCCTACCGTTTATATTTAAATGGACATAATATCCAACAGCTCAAATTAAATTGTTATGGTACATTTAAAACAACAGGAGATGAGTAGATGAGAGGTGCTCCCCATCCAACTCTGAAGCCAAGCAAGTTGAGAAGTCAACACAATAGAAGTTGACTTTATGCACCTTAACTTAAAACTTTATCCATACTCCAGTTGACCGTGGTATTATTATGTGATGGGGACCTCACTTGTACAATTTTCTGGTTAGGGTGTGGTGATAACGCCAGTGTTCAGGCAACTTCATATTTATTTAAAGCTAAGGCAATTAATTATAATATTTTGTTTTTGGCAATTCAACATTCATTATTTTAATTTTAGAGTTGAAGAAATATATGTTGGGGGATTTAATTGAATACTAGCAAATCATAAATCCCTAAAAGCAAAAATAGTGCGAACAAATGACACAAAATAACCACATATACAAATACAAGATTTATAGTGGTTCACTTTCTATATGAGAGTTACGTTCACTTTGCCGTTATGAAATTTTATTATGAAGAAGAATAAAAGAAATTACAAGAATCTATCAAGCTTCACAAATTGGCTCATTCACTAAACCCTATTTGGTGGCTCTCACTCTCTAATTATGGCTTTGCCTTTTATTCTTTTTATGATATCTAACTCTATGACTTAACCCCTTTTTATAGGTAATACATAGGACACAATTCCTAATAGGACTCAAATCTCATATCCTAATGGGAATTATATTTTAATTCCTAATACAATTATATCCTAAAAGCTTCAGAAAAGATAAATCAAAGTTGTAAAATTTATTCATAAGATAGACTGTACAGCCTTTGGTCTTTATAAGACCGAAAAAGAGAGGAAAATATTTAGAAATAACTACAAATATTTACACCTAGATTATTTCCCTGAATAGCTAGATATATATATATATAGTAATATTGACTAAACTAATATTATACAGATCTCAACTAAATCAAGGAGATTTGGTCAATTAATCAGAAAGATTATTTCCTGATTTCTGTTAATTATGTCAAGATTCTCAACACTCCCCCTCAAGCTGGACTAAAAATATCTTCCATGTCCAACTTGCTAATCAACTTCTCAAACTGTCGTCTGGGCAGCCCTTTTGTCAAAAAATCTGCAATCTGTTCAGTAGTTGATACATAAGGCATACATATTAGTCTATCTTCTATTTTTTCCTTTATAAAGTGCTTATCAATTTCAACATGCTTCGTTCTGTCATGGAGCACAGGATTATGAGCAATAGATATAGCAGACTTGTTGTCACAATATAGTCTCATTAGTAGAGCACTAATTATCTTTAGATCCTCTAGGAATCGTTTAATCCATAGAATCTCACAAATCACAAGTGCAACAGCTCTAAACATTTTGTTTTTTGCTCCTCCCTGTAACTAAGTTTCCTCCAATAAATGCACAATATCTAGATGTTGAACGTCTATCCATAATGCTACCAGCCCAATTCGCATCTGTATAAATCTCCACTTGTAGATGACCATTATTTCTGAATAGCAAGCCCTTTCCTGGTGTGCCCTTTAGGTATCTAAGAATCCTGTAGACAGCTTCAAAGTGCTCAAGTCCTGGTGAGTGCATAAATTGACTGACAACACTTACAGCAAAAGTGATATCTGGCATTGTGTGAGAGAGATTAATTTGCCCACTAGTCACTGGTACCGTTCTCGGTCAACAACATCCTCAGGTTTAGCAGGTTGTGGCTTCAGATTTCGCTCTATAGGAGTCTTAATTGTCTTGCATCCTAGCAGACCTGTTTCATTAAGAAGTTCAAGTGTATATTTGCGTTGTGAAATCGAGATACCCTTTCTTGACCTTGCAAATTCCATCCCTAGGAAGTACTTGAGTGTGCCCAGGTCTTTAATTTCAAATTCATTTGCCAAGAAGCCCTTTGGTTTGGCAAGTTCAACATCATCATCACCTGTCAGGATTATGTCATCTACATAAACAAATAGTATAGCTAGTTTCCCCTCTTTTGTCTTTTTATGAAATAAGGTATGGTCAGCTTGGCCTTGTTTATAGCCCTGTCTTTTTACAGCCTTGGTAAACCTCTCAAACCATGCACGAGGGGACTGTTTAAGGCCATATAAAGATTTCTTCAACCTACACACTTTATTCTTCCCTAGCTTTTCTTCGAATCCAGGTGGTAAATCCATAAAGACTTCTTCTTCCAAGTCTCCATTCAAAAAAGCATTTTTAATATCTAACTGATGTAATGGCCAGTTAAAGTGAACAACAAGAGAGAGAAGAATTCTGACAGAATTTATCTTGGCTATTGGGGCAAATGTTTCTTGATAGTCTATCCCATAAGTTTGTGTAAACTCTTTTCCACTAAGCGTGCTTTATACCTCTCTACTTGACCATTAGCATTATATTTAATTGTGAATACCCATTCGCACCCAACAGCTTTCTTCCCGCTAGGTAGTTCTGAAACTTCCCAGGTTTTATTTTTTAAGAGGGCATTCATCTCTTCAAAAACTGCTAATTTCCAATCAGGATGTTCTAGAGCTTCCTTAATTGTCCTAGGCACAAACTGTTTAGATAAATTGGATACAAAGGCTTTATGTTGGCTGGACAACCTATGATAGGATAAATATTTGGCAATTGGATGCTTAGTACATTCTCGGACACCTTTTCTAAGAGCTATTGGGAGGTAAAGATCTGGATATTCATTAAGAATAGTAGGTAGAGGGTTTTAAACAGTACCTGGAGTTTCTTCAGGAGTAGAATTTGAGGGTAATGATTGATCAAGTGCCATTGAAGTAGCATGGACTCTATTGTTCGAATGATACCTCTTCCTTGAATAAACACGTAACTCTACAAGTTGCTCAAGTAGTGGTGGTTCCACCTCTGTTTGTGATGAAACAATACCTTGGTCTGAATTCTCAAAGTTGGAAGTATTCATAGGATTCACAGCCTCTGAAGAAACTTCAGGAAATATAGTATTAGGTAATGCAATAGAAGTCTGCCAAAAATGATTTTCACTTTTACTCTCCCCCTGAAGGTCATTTGGTATGAAAAAAGGTTGTTTTTTCTAGGAACAGAACATCCATACTAAAATATAACTTCCCTATTTTGGGATTAAAGCACTTATACCCTCTTTTATTTGGTGCATACCCAAGAATACACAGCTCTCTGCTCTCGGGTCAAACTTAGATCTAAGATGGGCTGGAATGTGGACAAAAACAGTACATCCAAAGGTTTTTAAATCCATCATGGTCACATTTCTAAGATGAGGGAAAAAAAATTTAAGAAACTTAAGAGGTGTTTTATACTTAAGAACACGTGAAGGCATTCTATTTATTAGATAACATGCTGTTAAAATAGCATCACCCCATAATTTCTTAGGTACATTCATAGTAAACATAATGGCACGGGCAACCTCAAGTTAATGTCTATTTTTTCTTTCTGCGATCTCATTTTGTTGAGGGGTATCGCGATAAGTTGATTGATGTTCAATTCCCTTTTCCTTAAGAAAATTTTCTAGGTATTCATTAAAGTATTTCGTACCATTATCACTATGCAAAATACTTATCTTAATTTAAAATTGATTTTCCACCATGTTATAGAAACCCATAAACAATTTCTTGATCTCAGATTTTTCACTCATTAGATATACCCAACTTAGTCTAGTGTGGTCATCTATAAAGGTAACAAACCATTTTCTCCCAAAAAGAGTAGTAATTTTTTAAGGACCCCACACATCGCTATGAATTAAATAGAAAGGTTTAGAAGCACGATAAGATTTTGACTTATAAGGAATTCTATGGCTTTTTGATACTTGATAACTTTCACAAAATAAGATACTACAATCAACATTGTGAAAAAGTTTTGGAAATACATGTTTCATTTATGGAAAACTAGGATGTCCTAGTCTTTGATGTCATAGCATTATTTGATCAAAAACAGAAATAGAACTACTAACATTACTTAAGCTAAAAGCTTGTTTATTCTTAGTGAGATTGTCATTGAAGTAATAGAGTCCATCCACCATTTTAGCACTGCCAATCATCGTCCCCAAATTCCAATCTTGAAATTCACAATGTGAGTCAAAGAAGGTGACAAGACAATTAGAATCTTTAGAAAGCTTACTAACAGAAAGCAAATTGCAAGATAATCTTGGAACATGCAGGAAAGATTTTAGTTCAATGGTGTTGGAGAGTTTAATTGAGCCTTTGCCAGCAATGGGTGAAAGGCTTCCATCAGCAATCTTTACCTTTTGATTTCCAGAACATGGTATATAGGAGTCAAAAAGTTGACTAGCACTGGTCATGTGATCAGAAGCTCCTGAATCTATGATCCAAGGAACTGGAGTAAGTTTACAAGAAAAGGCACTAGGAATATCACCTGTTTCTAAGGACACGCTGGAAACACTTGGTGGCTAGCTGGAATTCAGCAATTTAAGAAGCTGATCAACTTGCTCCTTGGTAAAAATTTGGTCAACCTTCTCGGCTTCATTGGCTGATGGGACTCCACGACCACATTTTTCACTGTTTCTTGTGCTCTTCCAATCTACAGGTTTCCCATTGAGTTTCCAGCAATTTTCTCGGGTATGGCGTGGTTTTTTACAATAGTCACACCACACTTGAGGATGATCATAGTTCTGCTCATGAGTCTTGACACGTGTAGCATTAGTATCAACAACAATAAGGGCCGAGTTTTCAACAGTTCCAGCAATCCCTTTCTTCCCCAACATGACTCCTCGACGACTCTCTTCACGTCTGACCTCCGAGAAGACTTCTCCAATAGATGGCAGTGGCTGCCTGTCAATAATTCTAGCCCGTACTTCATCAAACTCCATGTTCAGGCCAGTAAGGAATTTGTAGATCCGAGAATTCTCCACCATCTTGTTGTAATAGGCTTGATCTTTAGTATTTTTCCACTCATAGGTGTTAAACAGATCCAGATCTTGCCAAAGTCCTTTAAGAATGTTGAAGTATTTGGTCACACCTTCACTTTCTTGTCAGATTTCTCCAAGCTTCAATTCGATCTCATAGCATTGGGACTGATTCCCAAAATTAGAGTACATTTGATTAACATTATCCCATAGCTCCTTCACGGTTGGATAGCACATATAGTTTGCACCAATATCCTCCTCCATGGCATTGATAATCCATCCCATAATCATTGAGTTTTCTGCATCCCAAGTTGCATAGGAGGGGTTAGATTTCTTGGGTGCCTTGGTTTCTCTTGTTAGGTACCCAATCTTCCTCCTACCTCTGATATACATGTGCACAGATTGAACCCACCTAGAAAAGTTTTTTTCATTCAACCTAATGCTGGTGATCTGGACAAAGTGTGCGTCAACAGGCTTGGCAGTGGTAACAGGTGTGGTTGCCGGAGTGGAATCGGAGGAAATTTCTGACATGGTGACAAATGAGAAGGAATGTTAATAAAGACAAATATTTAGAGGCTAGGGTTTACAAGATAAGAGCAATGTGGCTCTGATACCATAAAAGCTTCAAAAAAGATGAATCAAAGTTGTAAGATTTATTCATAAAATAGACTATACAGCCTCTGGTCTTTATAGGACCGAAAAAGAGAGGAAAAAATAGTAAGAAATAACTACAGATATTTACACCTATATTAGTTCCCTGAAAAGCTAGATATATATATAGTAATATTGACTAAACTAATATTGTACATATCTCAACCAAATCAAGGAGATTTGGTCAATTAATCAGAAAGATTATTTCCTGATTTCTGTGAATCATGTCAGGAATCTCAACAATCCTATTTCCAATTGTATTTCTAAAAAAAAAAAAAAATTCTACTTAAACACAAATTAGGAAAACCGATGTCCTAATCCAACTCTAATTTAAACTGAATTTGGCTCCACAATATCAACAATCTCCCACTTGGAGACTAATTCAACATGTCTTCAATTCTTCACTTCCATCAGCAGCGGCATCAACTTCTCTTTCTTCAAGCGAGAAGTCCAATTGAAGTTATACACAACTTCAGTTTCTCAATGGTAACCACCTTCGTAAACATATCAGTTGGAGTTTTACTCCCTTCAATTTTCTTGAGAGTTATAACTCCTTCCAAAACTGAGCGTATGAAATGGTAACGAACTTTTATGTGTTTTGTCCTAGCATGGTAGATTGGGTTCTTTGTCAGGTGAATTGCACTTTGACTAACACAATACAAAGCGCTTCTCTCATAATTCTGATCCAATTCTTCTAGGAACTATTGTAACCATATTAGCTCCTTACTAGCTTTTGTCATAGCAACATACTCTACCTTTGTAGTAGAAAGAGCAACAATCTTCTGTAACTTTGAAACCCAACTGACTGTTGTACCACCTAACGTAAAGACGTAACTTGTGATACTTTTGTGGTTATCAATGTCACCAGTAATATCAGTATCCACATAACCTTGTAGCTCTAAGTCTGACTTCCTAAAACATAATGTTGAATCTTTAGTACCTTTCAAATATCCGAGAATCCACTTTATTACTTCCCAATGTTGCTTTCTCGGATTGATCATGTATCTACTGTTAGTGTAAGCCCTAGGAACTAATCGTGTTATCGGTTTCAGAGCATTATATCTTGTAAATACTTTTTTGAGAATGGAAGAAAGAGTTTTATTTTCACATGTTGTTTACTGCTTTATTTATACTATTTATAATGCATGTGAAATGTCCGGATGATATGGATCTTTTGAAGATCAAATCATCGAAGCATTCCCTATGTAAGTAATGTTAATTAGGCAATAACATTGCATAGTAGGCATGTTGAATACCTCTATTGAATATCATATGATGGTATTAGTGTGTGTGATTATAAGAGGTATATCACAAGGTATTAGCATGGATAAAAGGTTGATGAACTGTTTATTAACTATGACCGATTACGATGAATCACATGGATATTTAGAATGTAGTCAATGATACATCGTATGATCGTACTAGTGTACCACTGATCCTTAGACCTGAGACATCACAGTTGGACTCGACATAGGATCCATATGATTCATATAGTGTATATACACGAGACTAGTCATGTTTTGTGTAAGAAGCCGGTTTGGTCATATGTTATTCATGTGCGAGGACAAGTGATGGTCAAGATGGGATCCGTTGACTCAAAATAGTTTGATCCCGAGTTCCCAGACAAATGTCAATAAACATTGGAAAAATGAAATCTCTGGCCATAGTACGAAATAGTCATATGAAAATGAGTTTCATGATGACACGTTCCATTGTATTGATTAACAATTCGGATAAAGATTAAGTTAAGGGTTTTGACATATATGAACCTATACTTAATCAAGATTAAACGACGGAGGGATTTTACTACATAAAACGTACAATCGGGAAAAAAAGGTTTATTGGAGTTTAACTTTATTGTGGCTTAGGGGTTATGGAGCATTGCTAGATGCCTACCATGATCGGTGGGAGTTTTGATCACAAAGAGTTATGACAAAACATATCGGATTGCGATATTGGGCCCACGGCTAGGTTACAGTGAACCAAAGTGGTCACACTAAAAAACAAGTATGAGAAAAGAGAGTAATACATATCGTTAAAGGTTAATGATATTGAGATGTAAACGTGTGTACCCGAATTTATGTATTTTTGAGAAATGATTACTCATGGAAGCTAGCACTTACCGAGGGTAATAAGGTAATTTATTCATTATTGGATTAGACTCATTTATGGACTAAAATATGTTATTGAATTGAATTCAGTAATGAGTCAAATATTAAATGGGATTATTTTATATGCCTTGATTATAAATTTGTTTAAATCAAAGATTTAATATTAAGGAGTTAATATTAAATTGAAATTGTTTCAAGGACTTAGGATCAATAACGATTTAATATTAAGAGTTAATATTAAATTGCAATTAGTTCAAAGACTTGAAATGAATTTGTATTAAGTGTTAATATAGGATTCATATTAATTCAAGGACTTGAGAACAATTTCAAATTATTGCAAAATGGTCCTTGTATATAAATAAGTGATATTCCCAAATTTAATCTAATATTCATTTTTTGATTGAAAATCTATCTCTTGAGCTCTCGTGGCCAGCTCTCTCTTCTTCATCTTGGGGTGGACTTTACTTTGAGGATTTTCATCAAATTTGTTGAAGATCTTGAAATCCTTCTCAAGTTACAAAAATTGTAAAGCATAAAAGGTAACAGTTTCACATTTTTAGTTTCAATAGCATGTCATATGACCTTATACCATGTTTTACACCAATTTTGCCCTTTCCAAGCATGAATTCTTTCACCTATTCACAACTCCCACTGCATGTACTATGTCTGGCCTTGAACACAACTTCAATTTCTCAATAGTAACCACTTTCGTAAACATATCAACTGGATTTTTACTCCTTTCAATCTTCTCGAGAGCTATAACTCCTTTCAAAATTGAGCGTATGAAATGGTAACGAACTTCTATGTGTTTTGTCCTAGCATGGTAGACTGTGTTCTTTGCCAGGTGAATTTCACTTTGACTATCACAATACAAAGCGTTTCTCCCATAATTCTGACCCAATTCTTCTAGGAACCATTGTAACCATATTAGCTCCTTACTAGCTTTTGTCATAGCAACATACTTTGCCTCTGTAGTAGAAAGAGCAACAATCTTCTGTAACTTTGAAACTCAACTGACTGTTGTACCACCTAACGTAAAGACATAACCTATGATACTCTTACAGTTATCAATGTCACCAGCCATATCATCATCCACATAACCTTGTAGCTATAAGTCTGACTTCCTAAAGCATACTGTTGAATCTTTAGTACCTTTCAAATATTTGAGAATCCACTTTACTACTTCCCAATGTTGCTTTCATGGATTGCTTATGTACCTACTCACAACTCCCTCTACATGTGCTATGTCTGGCCTTGTACACACCATGGTATACATAAGACTACCAATCACTGATGCATAGGATACCTTCACCATGTAGTCTCGCTCATGCTCTATTATAGGTGACTGATCTTTGGATAGTTTAAAGTGACTAGCCAAATGAGTACTTACTGGCTTTGCTCCATCCATGTTGAACCTATTGAGTATTTTCTTCACATACTCTTTTTGTGACAACTTTAAGAAACCCTTGGCTCTGTCTCTGGTAATCCTCATACCAAGGATTTGTTTTGCAGCTCTCAAATCCTTCATAGCAAACTCATTTGACAACTGCCTTTTAGCTTGTCTATTTCTTGTTTACAAGCCCTGTAATCAACATATCATCTACATATAATAATAGGATGATATAGGAGTTACCAAGTTTCTTGAAATAACAGCAATGGTCTACTTGGCATCTTAGGAAACTGTTACTACACATGAACCCATCAAACTTCTTATACCACTGTCTAGGTGCCTGTTTTAGCTCATATAGGCTCTTTTGAAGTTTGCACACTATTTTCTCATTTCCTTGTACTTTAAAACCCTGTGGCTGCTGCATATAAATTTCTTCATCCAGTTCTCCATGAAGAAACATTGTCTTTACATCTAACTGCTCAAAATGAATGTCTTTTTTTGCCACTAACCCAAGTACTATTCTTATTGTAGTCAACTTGACAATTGGAGAGAAAATTTCAGTGTAATTAATGCCTTCTTTCTGCTAAAATCCTTTCACGACCAGTCTAGCTTTATATCGTTTGTTGTCATCATGTTCATCTTTCACCCGATAAACCCACTTGTTTTGCAATGCCTTCTTTCCTTGCGATAGCTCTGTCAACTGTCAGGTTTGATTTGTTAATAATGAGTCCATCTCACCTTTCATAGCTAGCTTCCACTTGATTGAGTCATCAACTTTCATTGCTTCCTCCTAACACTTGGTTCACCACCATTAGTTCGTAAAATATAATTTAATGAAGAGGAGTATCTTTGTGGTGGTCTTATAGTCTTGGAAGATCTTCTAGGTTCAAATACGGGCGTTTGTGGTTCAACTTCTGGAGCTATATTATCTTGATCTTCCTAGTCATTGTCTTGCATATCATTCCTTGGGAAGTCTTTCAAAGGAATACCTCTTGCTTCTTCACTTCAGTGTTTGGATTTTCTAACTTCATGTTGAGTCTATCTTTGTACACTACTTCTTCATTGAATATGATGTCTCTTCTTTTTTATAATCTTGAGGTTTTGGTCATCCCAGAAACGATAACCAAACTCAGCGTCACCATAACTAATAAAAAACATTTGTTAGATTTAGTATCAAGCTTACTTCTAAGAGTAGAGTCAATGTGAACATATGCTAAACAACCAAACACTCTTAAGAAAGAATAATTTACCTTTTTGCCGCTCCAAACTTCTTCTGGGATCTTACAATTTAACGGTACAAAGGGTCCTCTATTGAGCAAGTAGGCTGTAGTATTAATTGCGTCAGCCCAAAATGTTTGTGGTAGTCCAACATGCAATCTCATGCTTCTTGCACGCTCATTTAGGGTTATGTTCATCCTTCAACGACACCATTCTGTTGAGGAGTTGTAGGAATAGTCTTCTCCATCTTGATCCCATTATTGGTACAATATTCCTTGAACCCTTGATCAATGTACTCTCCCCTATTGTCGAATCAAAAGCACTTCACCCTTAGGTTTGTCTCATTTTCAACCATGGCTCTCCACTTTTTAAAAGTATCAAAAACATCAGATTTATTTTTCAGAAAATAAACCCATACCTTTTTGCTCGCATCATTAATGAACGTCATATAGTACTTTGAGCCTCCAAGGGATGACACAGGAGCGGGTCCCCACACGTCTGTATGAACCAACTCCAACTTCTTTGCCTTTGATTCCCTTGTTACTTTGGAAAAACTTACTCTTCTCTATCTGCCAAAGATGCAACCTTCACACAAACTATGATCAATCGACTTCAACTCAGGTAGTTTTCCCTTTGATTGAAGCTCCTTAATTCCTTTCACGCTCATATGCCCAAGTCTACAATGCCATAGACTCGAGGTAACACTAGCATCTACGACTGCAACTGAATCTCTACAACTAGAAGTCATGTAAAGAGTTTCCATTTTATTTCCACGAGCAACCACCATGGCTCCTTTAGTAACTTTCCATACACTACCTAGAAATGACACACTATGCCCTTCATCGTCAAGTTGCCCAACTTATATTAAATTGTGCATTAATTTTGGTACATGCTTTACTTTCTGGATTTTCCACACAGATCCATTTGTCATCTTCAACCTAACATCAACCATACCTACAATATCCAAAGGCTCTTCATCTGCTAGGTATACCTTTCCATGATTTCTAGCCACATAATTTTCTAGAATTTCACAGTGTGCAGTGGTATGAAATGAAGCTCCTGAATCTAAAACCCAAGAGTCAATAGAATTATCAATAAATAAAAGTAAAACATCTTGTACCTCTTCAGTTACGGCATTGGCGGCGTCATTATCGTTGTTTTCCTCTTTCTTTAATGCTTTGCAATTCCTCTGTATGTGGCCTTTGTTGCCACAATTCCAGCACTCAACTTTTTTTCCAAAGCTAGACTTGCTTCTTTCGTTCCTTGATTTTGATCTTCCTCTACCTCGGTTTAATTTTTTATCATAGCCCCTGCCTCTTGTTTCAACATTTAAAGCATTCGATGTTATCTCACCTAAATATTTCCTGTGAACCTCCTCAGTGAGAATTTTATCCCTGATATCAGTAAGTTTTAATTCCGCACTACCTGTTGAATTACTAACTACTACTCTCTTATGCTCCCAAATATTTGGTAGAGAGGCCATAAGAATTAGGGCACGAACTTCTTCATCAAAATCAATTTTTACAAACGACAGTTGATTAATAATTGTATTAAAATCATCCATATGCTCTATCACGGAAGCACCCTCTTTCATCTTAAGATTAAATAATTTTTTCATAAGATGTACCTTGTTAATCGCAGAAGGTTTCTTATACATATTAGACAAGATCTTCATCAACCCTATTGTGGTTGTCTCCTTCACCACATTACTTGTCACGTTCTTAGTCAATGTCAATTGAATGACTCCTAATACTTGTCTATCAAAGAGTGCCCAATCTTCATTTGACATTCTTTCGGGTTTTGCTCCTAAGATAGGTAGATATAATTTTCTGCCATACAGATGATCTTCAATCTGCATCTTCAGAATCGTAATCTGTTTCATCAAACTCGTTGATCCCAAGTGCAGATCCTTCTTCTTCTCCAACCATCACTTTCTTCCTCAAACTTTGCTCTGATACTAGTTGTTGGGGGGATTTAATTGAATACTAGCAAATCCTAAATCCCTGAAATAAAAAAATAGTGCAAATAAAGGACACAAAATAACCACATACACAAACACAAGATTTATAGTGGTTCACTCTCTGTATGAGAGCTACGCCCACTTTGTCGCTGCGGAATTTCACAATGAAGAAGTAGAAAAGAAATTACAAGAATCTCTGAAGCCTCACAAATTGGCTCACTCACTAAACCTTATTTGGTGGCTCTCACTCTCTAATTGTGGCTCTGCCTTCTATTCTTTTTGTGATATCTAACTCTATGACTTAACCCCTTTTTATAGGTAATAGATGGGACACAGTTCTTAATATGACTCAAATCCCATATCCTAATAGGAATTATATTTTAATTTCTAATACAATTATAATCCTATTTCCAATTGTATTCCTAAAAGAAAATAATTCTACTTAAACACAAATTAGGAAAACCCATGTCCTAATCCAACTCTAATTTGGACTGAATTTGGCTTCACAATCTCAACAGTATAGACAATTTTCAATATAAAAAATTCAATGTTGTGTAGTGTTGAAGCAAAAATACACCAACTAGAGCGATCTGATCGACCTTAACGGGATCGAAATTGATGTGTGCGTGATTACGGATAACCAGTAATGTATTAACGGAAAATGCAATAAAGTAAATGACACAATGAGTTTTTAAAGTGGTTCGGCAAGTTATACTCTTGAGCATACGTCCACTATTTTTGTATTTGCTGTGAAAGCTTACAATAGTAATCCTATAACAATTTGTTAACCCCCTGCTCATCGTTGGAGGGGGTTTACATATAGATTTTGTACAAAAGAAAGAGCGAAAATAAAGGGCTTACAATTAAGATTGAAATGCAACTCTAATATTCTCACGATTGAGCGCTGAGGTTGCGCTAGGATTGCTGTTGATCTGATCTCTTCCGAGATATCCGGGATTTGAAGTTATTTGTGAGCTGGTTGAACAACTGTAAGGATTGATTGCAACTAACTTGTGCTAGGTCGAGCTACAGCTCAACGAGCTTCTGCTAGGTCGGATAATCGATCAAGTTGAACTGATTCTGGATCGAGCTATAACCTCGCAATTCTCTGAGCTTGATAGAAAAATCACACACAACATGCAGAGATGTATATATTGACCTTTCTATTTAAAGAAATTTTGTAAGTAATATAACAATGTATTATTTTAGCTATTAATTTAATTATTCACTCAATTCTAATAAGGGCAAGGTGGATTCTTGGTTTCAACGACCTTGACTTGTGGTTATGGGCAAGTGTGTAACATAGAGGCTGAATATTTATTAAATTTTGATACATTCCTCCCTTCACCACAATATAGTATTAATGTATTTTTAAATTCATTAGTCTATAATAGTAGGCTGATTGAACCTACTTTACAGATCTGTAGATTCAACTGGATTAATTAATTGAATTATTTTTGTACTTCAAGTATGAAATAGGTATTGATGTGTATCAAGTTGTTGGATGATAAAGACATTTCTAATTTTGTATTCGAAAGGATGTGATTTTAATTCATAAGTACTATGTCCACAAATCAAAAATATTTTAAATAATAAAAAAATGCGGTTCTCTTATCTATCTATATTTCATAAAATTAAAGAGAAAAAATATAATAATACAAGAGTAAAGATAATAATTATTTAATTCTAATTAAAAATCCAAAGCTATAATGCATTGACTAAATACCAATTCTAATTATAACTAGGATAGAGAATTAATCACCGGGGCCCTGGCTGTGACTTTCCAAAGCTGAAGGGGGGAAAGAAAACTGTTTGCTAGCTTCTTCAAGTTTTTGACACCTGTGACCGTTTGCAATCTTATAATGATCCGAGTCTTCCTCACCGTCAAAGATGGGAAGAAGAATCTGCGAAAAAAATGATCAAAGGAGCATTTAGAAGCCTGTATATGCGCAACACGTTGTTATGTTTTATTAAGAATGTTAGCTGCTATACACTCAAATACATCTATTATCTATATACACCATTGAATGCGAAAGCAAAAGAAGAATGCAGCGGCTGCAGCTGCACGAGTAATTAAATTATTAATTATCAGTATTATGGATGAACATATGAACTTATCTCTTAAAACAAACCGTTTCTTTTTCTTTTGCACGATTAAAGGCGGGTATTACTATTAGTTAAATGAGTGAGTATGAAAGAAAGGAAACTTGTGAATTAATCCAGAAAAGACTGGACTTGATGAATCTGATAAGAAAAAAGGTACATAGCATAGACAGTGGTTGACGTTTGTTGTCTGCAAAATTTTCTAAAGCAAGCACTTCTCTTTTACAAAATGATAACTCCAACCCAACCTAACTCCAACCCAACCTTTTTGAATCTAAACGTTTACGTTTCAACTGGGGTAGGTTTTCACTGTTTTATCTTTTTAAGCACAATTTACCTCCCCCAGTTACTCAACTCAACGCAAACCTAATCATATGATCAGTGTTATTGTGTCGGTGGAATAGTCAAATTTTTATTTTCCAAAAATCTACAGTAAACTGCTGCGTTTCGACTTGGTTGTTGGGTAACCAAATGATATGACAAAAGAAGTTTCGTATGATACTTGTTAATTTCCTACAAAAGCTCCTCAAATCTTGGAAAAATTTGCATTTTATCACACGTGTCATTCACTTCTTCTCTCCATGTTAAGATGAAGGGAGTCGGTTATTAGGGTACTGTTAGTGTTACCCGCTCCACTTAGGCAATAATCGAATAGCCCATCTTATAAATAATTAAGAACAAATTAAAGCCAACATTGGTCATAAAGGGTGGTAATGTTACTAGCACATTATCATAATTCATAGTATTGTCCTAATTAAAATGAGATATTAACTATTCTAAGAATTTATTTAAAGAGAAAAAAGAAGGGCTATTAATAAAACACTTAGTAGAGTTGGGGAACATTATTGGATCTACTTTACAAGAAAATACTTAATAAAGTTATAGTTTATTGTCATTTGATGTGGTTGACTTAATAACACCCGTGCTATTCTTTATAATTCATAGTAAATGACCAACATTGTTCATGAACTTTACATAATGGGTGGGTTAATTTGAGAAATTTTAATAGAGTAATCGACCCATTCCCACCCAAGGTTTGACAAAATCCTAAGTTGGTACTCCTAGTTACATTTATTTCAGATTCTCACCCTTAAAGTGACGAAAAAGTGTTTGATGACGGTAAAGGGATAAATTGGTTATTTTGCATGGACGGTGCACGTTAATGCCTCTAACAGTCTTCTGGCGCACGTTAGCAGATGACGTCCCCGATGTTTTTCGCCCTTTTTATGGCGATTCTTCCACCCAAAATCACCATTGTCACCACCATTTGAACCCCCATCCTCCCCTTTAAGAAACCTTACCCTTCACAACCCCTCATCACTTGCCAATTGCTAGCCACAGCAACCGTGACATGCGACTGGTTTTTGCCAGTTTTCGATCGTTTTGAACGGCAAAAACCCCAACCACCACCAAGATTTGACTCCTCACATCCTCCCCTACAAAACCCTTAACCTTCCCAGCCACAGTAGCTCATTGTTTGTCATCCACCACTTCACCAAAAAAGGGCCAATGAACATGAACTCTCGCCCAACGAACGGCAACTAAACAGTTGCTAGGGACATAGGGCTTTTATAGAGTTGGAGACGCTGGTTGTAGTGGTGGTGTCCAATTGGATTTTCGCCATCAGAATTCGGCGAAGAACAGTGAAACCCTAAGCCTAATGGCGTTGACGATTGGAGGGGCCAATGAGTCGGGAACCAGAGGGATTTTGGATGACGGACTACGAGGAGGGTGATTGAGGTGACAGGGGGTTCGACGCCGTAAAAAATAGCCTAGATCGAGCAAAAATCAAGAGATTGTGTAGTGACCAAGGGTGTTATTGAGATAATTTGAAAATAAAATTGTAAGTTATAGTTTTACTAATTTAGGGGTTAAAACAAAATTTATTAATTTAAGGTTAAAGGCATTATGGTAATTGTACCCTCTATACCCTAAAAATTACTAACAGTATTATTTTAAAAGTGAGTATCTAGAATAAATATAATTAGGGATACCAACATAGGATTTTGTCAACCCTTTGGTGGGAATATATCGTTACCTAGATTTTAATATGGATTCATGCATCATTAATGACAACACATGAAAAAGACGCAAGAAACTGAGAGGGTATGACCAGACAAATCTAAATTAAACCGTGTGCTGTGTGTTAGAATTCTCTCTATTAAATGGCAAGTTCGTAAATTCCTATGGGGAAAATTGTAGGAGTTAGTTGGGCCCGAATTGATATGCTGGGCCCAACATCTTGAAAATGTTGGAAACCATTTGTCTTTCGACGGGGACATGTGGGCTATGGTCAGTGGTCACCAAGCTTTGTCTGGACCATTTGGGACAGGGAGTATCTTCAATCTCATGTGTTACTGCATCAATTTTCTACGCAATCAACATGATTGAATTTGAAACTAATATGTTAAAATCTAAACCGAATTAAAATGTTAAAAAAAAAGTTGGATTTTGTTCTATGCTCATGTAAATAATAAAACGCCCAATGGTTTTCTGACAAATGGAGATCCTAATTTCTGGTAAAATCTATCCCTGGTACAAATGAATCTTTTGGTGATGATAATGCTTTGAAAAAGGAAGCGACTAGGAGACTTCCTTAGTCTGTCAAGTGGGCCACTACCAATGTAATGTCTTCTAGAACTGGGAAATGGGTAATTTATTGATTATTTTCAAACTGGGAAATATAAAAAACATTTAATGGTTCTGGTTTATGTTAAGGTATTTGCTCTGATTTGCTTCCATGTGGTGTGCCGCAACAGGCAACACCCTAAAGACTAGGTCTCGTTTGTAGGTTGTAAAAGTTGAACCACTAATCTTGAATTAAGACCATCTTATTATGACTATTATGACAATGGGCCATCGTCTATTACTAAATTAATTAAAATTTATAACGCTTCCTTATAGGTGTTCAATTCTTGTCATGTTCATTGAAAAGGAATTTTTAATAATTAACTCAATCCACTCTAATTCTGTTGGAAAGTTGAATCAGACTTATTTAAAATATCCCATACCAACGTTAATCTCAATCAAATCAATTATAATTAAAGACTTTCTCCAAATTACTCTTTAGATGACTCAAAATTTTTATTATAAAGAATTTATTTATCAAAATAAGAGTTCAATTGACTCTTTATTCTTTAAATATAAATTAAAAAGTGAGTTTAACTCTCTACATCTAAATAGTCAAATTTTACTTTTTATCTCTATTTTATTTAATAAATTATAAGTTTCTATGTATTTTATTATTAATTCTCTCTCCTATTAAGTTTATCTCTTATTTATTAAGTCTAATTTAAAGAGTTTATTGAATTTGAATATAAAATTTATTCTTTATATTTAGAAATTAATAAAAATATTTTTATCTATGTAAAATATGTTCTTTCATTAGAAATTAATAAAAAAAAATTTATCAATGTGAAATATGCTCTTTCATTGGTCATGTTTTAAAAGATAATATTAGTGAACCTGAAACACGTACTATTTTAAGCATGAGAAACTCATGTCGCACGGAGTAAATTATTGTGGCATTGGCTGGCCCCAATTGTATAGTACTTTGGCACTTTGCCAAGCCATTTCATGATAAGATGGAACCCATAAATGGCACGATAAGCAACGTGGGTTAGAATTTAGGCTGGATTTTTTTTTTTTTTTTTACCTGCCCACCAATAATCAACAGGCAAGATAAGTGGACGGCCATGGCCCTCCTTCTCCTTCATTCAAACACTGAATCTATTGCAAAATTATTCCAATCAAGATGGGGACCATAACACTGTTTTCATACTCAATAGGTGTATAAATGCTGTGTGTTTGTCATTTTCATAAAGCTATTAACTCCAAAGATTCATTATTTTGAGTAGGTATCCAAAGAATGCCTAATAAATTGACAAACTCGGAAAATATAGCAGTCCAAGACCCACTTAACAAATTCAAATGTATATGTTTTGCACGTGAGTTGTAACCTTAAGGTCCTCAACTACCATTTGCCAATGGATATTCCATTCCCTAATTAATTCATTACTCAAGTCAATCACATTGTTTATTGCTTTTATCAACTGCATAATTTTTGTTATCTCTTCTCGTAAAATAGAAAATTATAATCTCCACATATAACACACAAACCATTCCATTCTTCTTTCTTATTGCTTTCAAATTTTATATAATTTTTTTTATCTGTTCATAAAATAATGTCAGCAATACTCATAACATACAATATAATTCATACTAAATTTGGTATTTTCTTAAGAAAAATGCATTTGTATATTCCAATAGAATCAATTTACCCAGCCCAGTACAACCACCCTTAGAGGGCCCAAAAATATTCAATGAACAAGCCCATAGGTAAAATCCAGTCCAGTTTTTATGTGATCTTTAAACTGGAGTCAAGTTTGCTGTATAATCATAATGTACCCATTAAAGTAGAGCGCGTTTTGGGTACATTTTTGCTTGGGACTTGGGAGACCAACACTCGAATAGTTGGCTGAATCCTGGGCGAGGAATTCTAATCAGCAAATCTCACTATTGTCATCGCAAAACTGCACAATTCTGCTTCACTCAAGGCCTCTAAACAATTACAAAACCAGTTAAAAGGATTTGCAAGCCCAATATTTGATTATTACCCCGCAATCGGCATTTGGCAGTAGAATAAATAATCCCACAGCATATGGTCAGTCATAAATACAATTTATATGACTCGATTCTCACTTTATTAATCACAAGGTTATAATTAATTATATACATGTTTATACGATCTTATATAGGGGACAGTGCATGCATGTTGTGGCATTGGAAAGTATCGGACATCAACGGAGAAAGATTTTGATTTATGTTTTTATCCAAATGCCAAATAAGTATGTGTTATTTGATGGTCTCCTCTCCTGGCTCTTGTTTTCTTGCGCTGGAGATGCAATAAATTATATATGACATTTGACCTTTAGAAGTTAATTTGCTGAGTCAACTATCAATATAATTTATATATCCATTGTGTCAATATATTTACAAAACTCTCAATTATCAGAATCCTGTTGGGTTCCCGTCCCCTGCCTGATTGCATGAGGCAGGCTTTAATTGCCATGCGATTGTTGGATAAGGGATGCATTAGATGTGCCGTAATCACAGTCATTGTCAATGGGAGCCATAAAACCCAACCCAACCTAAACGTTGGGCCGGCTGCAATGGTTGTACAAGTCTTATTACAGTGGCCAGAGTGCAACTTGCAAATGTGAAGTCTCAAGTTTTGATCAGCATGTGAAGATGGAATTGATTGGTCTTCATCAAAACGTCTGACTTTCCTTAACAAAACGACAGAGTCGGCTCACCAGATAGATAGTCCCTAGAAAATTCTGCGTACAGAATACCTCCAAAAATATCAACCCACGTGCTTATCTTGTGCGTCAATAGGAAACTTAATAGAAACCTCCTCAATTCCAATTGGTTTTGGAATAAAATATCTTCATAAATCTTTGTAACGTTAACCCCTGGAGAGTGACTTCAATTTCCACACAAAACTTGTTTCACCGACCCTGGATTCCGACAAATAACTTGTTATTAACGTGCAAACCTTATCTCTTCTGTCGATAATTCATATTTTCCAGACACTAGTCTGGAACATTTCAGATGCTGTTTTTTTAATGAATTGTTTAATCGCATGTAGCATTTCTTTACATTTTAGTTTAAGGGACAATGACCCCTAAGCTTGGGATTATTTACAATGATCTTTCTGAGGTTAACTTAGAACCAAATGTTTTCAGAAAAGAATCTTACAAGCATGAAAATTTAATTTGTTTAATATATGTAAATTATTATTTTTATTTAAATTACATGTTTCTGAGAGGTACTTCTTTAATTTGATTTTAAAGACTAATAGAATCATTCTTAAATTATTTTTTTTTTGAATAATTAGTAATTTTATAAAGAATAAAAAAGTATAATATAAACGGGACAAATCCAAAACAGTACAACTCTGAATAGTAAAGGGATGACGCCAAACAAAAAGAACAAAGGAGCCCAGATATACACCCTTTACACACCCAAGTCCCAACCACACCCACATGAACAACCGAAAAAAAGGGGCCAGGGGTGGCTATATAGAGGCCCTTTACACGGCCAAGAACCATTCTTAAATTAAGAATTTATCTTTACGAGATTGAAAAAAAAAAGTGAATTATATACTAAGATTTTTAAAACCGTAACTTTTAAGAAGATATTCCTTAACTATGGATAGAAGAGATGAGGTTTGCACGTTATTGTCCCTTGAAACTAAAATGGAAAGAAATCAATGGTCCTAACCTTAGAAAGATTATTGTAAAGGTTAAACAATTCCACTGATCTGATATCATAGGAGATATAGGACCCCGTAAAATGGAGTGGCATCTTCTAGAAATATAGGACTAGACGATAATGATTTTGTCACCCATATCACAGTTGGATTAAAAGTAGAGGGTTATCATGAATCATGATATAGGACCCCGTAAAATGGAGTGGCATCTTCTACAAACCAAACTCACTTTGGATTCGATAATTAATATTGAAAAATTGAGAAATATACTAAAGTTTAACTTATATGATGGATAATATCAAAGAAATGATTTTCAAAGTCTAGGCATAAAATAAACAATATTCATGCTCTATTAATAAGTCAAATCGAAATAATACATTTCATTTATTCTATTTAGTCTCCGATAGTGTAGTCCTACACTCCCACACATCCAACTCATCGTTCCTATCAAAACAGTAAAAACCGGACCCACTTTTAAATTTTAATCATAGAAAAGACGAAACTGGCGTAGCCGGTTAAAAGGTTTTAAAAAAGTACAGATGATACCCCCCACCTGTCCGTTCTTATCCGTTTTGTCAATTTTCTTTCTCCCTCTCAATCCAATTTTTTCCCTTCAAATACTAACCCAAATCAACTGTCAAACTCCATCTCTAATCTAGTAATCTCTCTTGAAGCTTTCTCTATTTCTTACAACACAAAAACCCTCAACTCCGGTTTCTCCTCTCTCTTTCTTTTAAACACACACAACACCAGATATGGCTACCAATCTCCTTTCTTTCAGGCCTGCAGGAGTCCAAGCCAGAGCATCACGGGCTCCCCGAAAACCCGATTCCAACAAACAGGGGAGTCCTTCCTCCAACTGGTGGACCCCGCTTTTTGGCTGGTCCTCCGAACCTGACTACATTGACTCCAACGGTAAACCAGATCAGTCGGAATCTGATCCCGAGATGAAGTCTATGAAAGCTTCTCGGTTCACGCCGGGTTGCTTCACGGAGGAGAAGGCAAAGCAGCTTCGGATGATGACAAAGGACACCTCTTTTCATGACGCCATGTACCACTCAGCCATCGCCTCTCGCCTCGCTTCCGATTTCAAGTTTCAATCGGAGTCGGAAAGCTAATATTAGACCCGGATCAGTAATTTTTTTTTTTTTTTAATAATTAGAATTATAGTTTTATAATTTGTAAGGTTGTGTAAGTCCGACTTTTAGGGATGAAATGCTGATGAATGATGTATGGTTTAGTTGGTTACGTGGAAGAAGGTGATCTGATTAAGTGATGTAATTATATGTTAAACAACTGATAAACTATGTAATTATTGTTTCATATAATGTCACTTTTAATTATTTTTTATTCCTTGTGAAAGAAGTTTTATGGAATCTTTTAATAAACCTCAATTTGTGGTTTTAGTAAGTAAAAAGATGATTTGACATATACCAGATTATCACAAAACCATTGGATTCAACTGATTAAGAATTAATAATTAGGACCCTGGTTTATAAGACTTAGAGCATAGTGAACGGTCAAGATATAAGAATGAAAGAAACAAGATTCTTCAAGTTGTCAATGGCATATTCGGATTCTGAGTTCTGACTTCCGACTGGATCCCGGTTCTTTCGAGGCAGTCTTTAAGCATCCAACAAGAAGATGCTTTTGTTTTAGGATATTTGCTGAATGATCTTTTTTTCTTATATTTGTTTTTTATTAATTATTATTATATGGATTCCAATGTGTGCCGAGGATTATCTCCCCTCGGATATTGGCTCCTTTAAGTTTTAGTTATGTTTTATTTCTCTGTTTAATATGTTATGTTTTATTTTATGTTTAATATTTGGGTCTTGCGCTATCCTTATCATTTGAGGTGATATTACACATCCAAGAGGTTGAACTTACGTACATGGAATCCTCTTCAACTTTATCTACGTTTACTGCTCCCATAAATACTAGCTTATCTAGATCTTCTTCTAAGGTAGACAGTTTGTATAAAATATCTTATATCCCAGAAAATCAAAAAATCCAAGAAACTATCCCTCCCATTGTAAATCCTTATACAGCCTTTTCCAAGTCTTCGTCTTCTTTGTCTAAAACCTTTAAAACTCTTGTCAGACCTTCCAGAAAGCCAATCAAAGAGTATGTCCACACTAGTACTTTTGACAAGTGTCAAATTCCAGCCACAACCCAAGAACAATATGTTACTTTGGAAATCCCTCAAGAATCCATTACTCAATGTATCCGTGAAGGATACTCTCATGTACACTTTGGCGCTATCCGGCTCGCCCTATCTTATCATGGAAGAAAATGACTCCCAGTCTCTGTTCGAATTGTTTTATTGGACACCAGATTTGTCCAATATCAACATGCTTGTATAAGGACAGCACATACAACTTTGAATGTTGGGACAGTCATTATGACACTGTTTCCTAATTTCAACATGTCCCTCTCTGATGTTCATTGCTCAAAGGCTCTTAAAGTTCAATTACAGATCGTTGGTGCAGATTTAAATCCAGTGAGTATTGCAGCTACTTTGCATTACCAAATGATTTAAACCGAATTGATCAGCTCCAATACTCCTTGGATTTAAATCTGCACCAACGATCTGTAATTGAACTTTAAGAGCCTTTGAGCAATGAACATCAGAGAGGGATATGTTGAAATTAGGAAACAGTGTCATAATGACTGTCCCAACATTCAAAGTTGTTTGTATTGTCCCTATACAAGCATGTTGATATTGGATAAATCTGGTGTCCAATAAAGCAATTCGAACAGAGACTGGGAGTCTTTTTCTTCCATGATAAGATAGGGCAAGCCCGATAGCGCCAAAGTGTACATAAGAGTATCCTTCACGGATCCATTGAGTAATGGATTCTAGAGGGATTTCCAAAGTAACATATTGTTCTTGGATTGTGGCTGGAATTTGACACTTGTCAAAAGTACTAGTCTGCACATACTCTTTTACTGGCTTTCTGGAAGGTCTGACAAGAGTTTTAAAGGTTTTAGACAAAGAAGACGAAAACTTAGAAAAGGCTGTATAAGGATTTGCAATGGGAGAGATAGTGTCTTGGATTTTTTGATTTTCTGGGATATAAGATATTTCATACAAACTGTCCACCTTAGAAGAAGATCTAGATAAGCTAGTATTTATGGGAGCAGTAAACGTAGATAAAGCTGAAGAGGATTCCATGTGCATAAGTTCAACCTCTTGGATGTGTAATATCACCTCAAATGATAAGGATAGCGCAAGACCCAAATATTAAACATAAAATAAAATATAACTTATTAAACAGAGAAATAAAACATAACCAAAACTTAAAGGAGCCAATATCCGAGGGGAGGTAATCCTCCGCACACACAGAAATTGGAACCAATAAGGAGCTTAAAGAAGCCAATATCCGAGGGGAGATAATCCGCCGCACACGCAGAGATTGGAATCCATAAGCGGTTTGGATTTGATACCACAAGGGTTACTAGACCTTAAAGATGCTGTCAGAAAATCATGGAGTTTATGCATGTGGGAAATTATGATACGCGGCCTAAGCGGAACCAATCAACACAACGATCAATCAAAATGATGGTCAAGGCCCTCCTTTTATCCCACACACATGTACACCCACACAGGTTCTAACATCATCTAAAAGGGCTAGTGAATATTAAACAACAACATAAATGGAGAACATAAACATAAATGAAGAACATGTACAAAAATGAAGAACAAGAACATAAATATTAAACATGTTAAAGAACATAAATTAAAAACATATATGTGATCTTTTGCTATCTATAACATTATAAGAGTATTACAACATCCTTGAGGTTGAGGGAAAGTTAGAAATATGAAAGAAACGTGGAAGAATTATAGTAAAGATGCGTAGAGAAAGTATGGAAGTGTAGTGAAAATATAGAAGAGAAAAGTGAGAGAAATAAACAAGGGATACAAGGGATACAACCACTCATAAATGAGTCATTAAATACAAGACTAACCTTTTGGACTTTGATTTTTTTTTTTTATTTATTTACATTAAGTAGCCTACAATTCTTGACTTTTTACGAAGGATACGGGAGATATTACATTGAGATGGTAAATTACCATTTAGTCCACCCCTATTTTAAATAAAGGACACAACTATTTATTTTAACACACGTGGGTTGTTAATCATCTGACAAATTGGTAACGTGCCACGAGTCTTCATCCTGGAAGTCGAGACAACCTATTGATTGTATCCAGTCAACAGGGATTTGAGATGTATTTGGATGAGTCTCCAAAGAAATCTTTGGAATTTGAGATGTTGGCTTTGTAGACGTACTTGGTGCATGCATGTATTGTTGTCGCCTGGATTTATGGAGATAGTAATTATGAGATTGCTAAAGCTCTTCTTCTTGCACAGTATCTGGTTGTGAGTTCGGGTACCACCATTCTGGATAAGCTGAATTGTCATCGAATTGAGTATTGATGGAACATATGCATGTCTGTTTGGCTTGGAGTAATTTCTCAGTGTAGTCTGGAGGAAAGAGTTCCCACGGAGCATCATCATGAAAGGATGGCCATAGTGCATCTGGAATGATCTGATTTTTTTCAAAAAGGATTTTTTGAATTGATCTAGTCTCAACAGGATGATCAAACATATTATGGACGAGGTCATATGGATAAGACCGATGAAATGTGACTTGATGCTATGAAAAATATAGGCCATCAGATCTGCTGGAGTGATGTCTGTGAAAAAACATTATAGACCATGCCATTTTGGTAGAAATAGGATCTTTGTACTGGGCAAGTTGGTGAGCAAACACAGATTTTCATTTGTCTAAGGTTTTGAACCATCGGAGAAAAGTCATCAAAGAGCGTAATTTAAGGGTTGAGGTTGACTGATATTGGGAAATTATTTTCAACATATCATGGATCGGGAATTGAATAGCAATGTAGTATTGGTGTAACATATACCAAAAGAACCATAATAATTCTTCTGGAAATATAATATCAAGACCTGGAGGTACACAAAAGATTTTTGAAAAGGGATAATCTGGATAGACCCCTAACATATCATACATGGATTGACCACATTTTTCAATGCATTGAAGTTGGTAAGAAAACATAAGGGCAGTATCATTTTCATCAATGGTACGCATCCGAACAAGGTCAACGAATTCAGGACGGACGTCTGGAGTATGGTTTGGTGAAGAAGATGATAAACAGGAACTAGACTGGGTTAATGGTTGGAACATGAAATATGGAAGAGGTTTGGATCTAGGGTTCATGAAACCAAGTTGTTTCGGTTTGGGTCTGGATAAATAATCTGCAATGGTATTGGTGTGACCTTTGATATGTTGGATGGTGAAGGAATATTTACTGAACCATTATGCCTAGTGAAGTAACTGCTGATGCAGAACCTTTTTCTTGTGGAAACGAAGCATTTGATCAAAAGACTTCATATCCGTTTCAACAAAGAAATGATGTCCAACAAGGCGAAATTCAGACCTTTCAATGGCATTTTTTACTACTAATACTTCCTTGAAAGTAGAATGATAATGCTGCTGGTGTGGTTTGAATTGTCCACTCTGGTATCCGCACAAATGTCTTACCTTGTCGTCATCTTGTTCAAAAAGCAGTGCACCCCAATGAGTATCACTAGCATCCGTTTGAAGAATGCATTTCCCCGAAGAAGGAATCTTCAACGACTGTGTATGGAAAGATGCGTGCTTGAGACTCTTGACTGCATTTGTCTGCTTTTCAGACCACTCTGGAGGATTCTTCTTAAGCATTTGGGAAAGTTGAGTAGTGAAACCAAAAATGTTGGGAATGAAACTGCGCATGTAATTGGCAATTCCCAAAAATTGTTGAATTTCTTTCTTGGTTGTGAGAACATCTGGGAATTTTTGTAATTCATTAGCAATATGAGGGTGAAGATCATACTTGCCATCAGCAATCACCATACCAAGAAAATCAATCTTTGTTTGTCCTAACTGCATTTTCTTCTCAGAGAGCATGATACCATAAGTGTGGATGATATCAGCAAAGTCACGAAGAAGACGTATATGAGATTCCTCATCTTTTGAAAAGAGAAAGATATCATCGATATAAATGAGACATGTACGCAGAAGGGGAGCAAAAATCTTCGTCATGGCTTTCTGAAACAGGAAGGAGCGACTTTAAGTCCAAAAGGCATGACTGTCCACTGGTAGTGTTGATTGGGAATGCCGAAAACAGTCTTATGACGATCATCAGGATGAATTCCAAGTTGCCAAAATCCAACTTTGAGATCAAATTTGGAAAACATCTTTGCATTATGGAGATTTGCAAAAAAAACTTGTCTGGAAGGCAGAGGAAATTTATCATCACAGAGAAAGAAATTCAATAGCTGATAATTGATAACAAGTCTGAGTTTTCCTTTGGCCTATTTTGCCCGTTTATTGACATAAAAAGCTTCACATGCCCATTGAGAATCTGTGGGTTCAATCAATCATTGAGATAAAAGCTGAGTACATTCTTGGTGAGCTAAACTGAGATATTCTGGTGATATGTCGAAATGGCTAGCTTTAGTGGGATTGATATCTTCGCTCTTGATGAATGGAAGACGGATAAAGAAATCTGAATTCTTCCATAATGGATGAGCACATTTAGTGAGAAAATCAGCATGAGAATCTGCGCAAGAGCAGGAAATAAGCTGGGTCTTGATCTGCTCAATAGGATTGCTTTCAATCTGAAATAAATTAGGTTGAGTGGTCCAGGATTGGAAAAACATCTTGTATCGAACACCATCAGAGAGGATTCTAAGTTTATTGAGTTTACAGTAAACATCAAAACCTAAAACCATATCTTTGCCAGGTAGATCGGAACCAAGAATTTTATGAAAAGTGAAACATCCTGGGAAAATTTGGATTTTAATGAGTTTGCTGATCAGATGAGTAGTGAAAGTCTCACTATTAGCAGTGTAGAATATTTCCTGATGAGGTTTCCACTGAGAGATTGGAAGGATCTTAAGGTTGATAATAGTATGAGTAACACCAGTATCAAATAATGCTATGACTGAAACGGGATTTGAGTATTTTGTGGGGAAGATCTGAACTTTTGCTATAGGCATGTGACATGAGAAGGCTAATGATGGAAGGGATTTGGTGCTTGTTGGATATGGTAGAAATAGTGACAATCATCTGAATCAGAGAACTCAGTATCAGTGGCTGCAAACTGGAAAATAGTGTCTGAAGTGGGTTCTTCATTCATGGAAAACCAACTTTCAACATCATCATCAGGAAAATCTATATCTGTAAGTTGAGAAAGTTGTTGCATCATTTTGACTGACTATTTGGGCTTGTTTGGACAAGTTTTGGCAAAATGACCCGAGCGGTTGCACAAATAACATCGATTAGACCGTTTGCCTTTGCGTTTCCTTTTCCGAAGAAACTTGCGGTGCTTGAAACGTCAAAATTTACGTCTAGCCGGAGTATTAGGTGGAGAAAACCTGATGCGTCTAGAATAAAACTTCTTCTTGGTAGGACAAGAACATGAGGGATCTGATTTGCATTTGATCTGCAAGTCTGGTCATTGACAAACCTTTGTCAACTGTTTAGAATGCTTCAGATAATCGTCAAAAAATTGTTTTGAGAACAGAGCTTTTCTAGAGCAAGAATAACAAACTGATAAATTTCACCAAGAGAAGTGGATCCAAGTGGTTTGTTCTGGGACTGCATAAGCTTGGTTGCTTCACGACTTAAGGATTCAGGAGTTGATGCCAAAAAGGCTTGCTTCATGTTAGGATCATCCATACCCCTAAGTATATGATATCGTTTTACCATCTCTTTGTAATGCCTGTCAATATCTTTCTTTTTTAGAACAGCATCGCATCTTAAAATATTATTCTCTGACCTGGTTCTCATAAAGGTAAGGTAATCCACAGAATTTATCATACAGAAGATACAGAGCTTGGTTAATATCTAGCATTTGGATGAACAAATTTTGTCTATACTCCTAAAGACTTATCCACCAATCACAGAGAATGCCACCAAATCTAGCTGTAAACTGTGCAAGTACAGTGGAGACTTGGGCATTAGGTTTCAGCATCTCAGCTTATAACCAGGCCTGAAATTCATACATTCGAGTTCTCTATTTGTGTGGAGGAAGATCATCGACGGTAAAAGTGTAGAGCTGTGCTGAAGCTGTATAAGAGTCACGTTCAGCCGTAGTATGACAAGATTGTCGATAAATAGGCGGAGAGTCTGGAATGGAATCATCATCTTCAGGTATCTCATCATCGACCTCAGAAACAATAGGTGGTCTTGACGATTCAAGTTGATAGGTCATCAGTTGGGGAGAAACATTAGGATGTTGATCAGAAGTATTACTGTTAGAGTCAAAGCCACTTTCAAATGATTCATCAGTCGAAGGTATATCGGCTTCTAATTCTGATTGAAAGGTAGATAGAGAATCTTGAAAAATACCCGAAGCAAGAGATGGGATTTTCTGAAGAGTCAGGATTAGTAGAAGGTTGGTGGTCTTCCATCATCATTATGTGCATTGGAGCCTTATCCTTAGATAAAGGATGATGAGGCTTAGGACATGGAGGATCTGAGTGACTGGAAGAGAAAGAGTCAAGAATATCAGCGGATGGGGTCTGCGGTCTAGCAGAATACTTTTCTCGCTTCTTTTGTTCTCGTTCCAGCTTGAGCTTTTCATCACGTTCTTTACGGAGCTTGGCATATAACTGTTCAGTGTTGTCAAAAGCTTGAACAGCACCAGAAGGTATATGAGGTGAGACCAAAGGTTGGCTACTTTTTGGGAAAGGGGAAAAAGAGGATTGTGGCCATGATGTTGTGGAGTCAAAAGGGTTTGGTACCAATGACATTTCAGGGAAAGTGTGTGGTTGTCTGAGTTTTTGCTTAAGATATTCCTGCTGAAGCAAAGCCATTTGGGTTTTTAATGACTTCATTTCTACTTCCTTCTGGAGAAACTAAGCTGAGTAGCCATGAGAGGTGCTGACAATGTGCATTAATTCCTAATGGAGCTGATCAATCCGGTTTTGGAGATGATTCAATTTGTTTTTGTAGCTGAGAAATCAGCATAGTTTGGTTCTGAGACTGAGAGTCTACCTGATGAGCTACCAAATCCAGTTTTTGTTCAATTCTGGTAATGGTTTTGTTTTGGGCTAAAGCATTTTTAGTCTGCTGATTGAGAACTGCTTCAGCTTGGGAGAGTTTGGGCGTAGATCCATCAGACTGTATTACTTTGGAAGGAACTACTTTTGGTTATTGAGTAGCGGTTTCCTGAAGAGAAGGAAAATCTGTGTCATAATTGAAATGTTATCCTATCTTTGTGGGCTCAGGGGATTAGATCATCATAACGGACTGAACAGATAGAGTATGAGCAAGGGGTGAATGGGTTGGTTTATTTTCTTTGGCAATCCATCTGAGAGACTGTTGATAACATAGTAAATGTTGTTTGAAGTAAGGTGATTTAGCAGGTTTGGATAGTTTTAAAGGTGATTTGGGTTTAGGTTTTGGAGGGATGTCCCATGAGGGATTAATGGATGGTGAATCTTTCCTGGCTGGTGGAGAATATTTGACATAATAGTCAAATTTACCAGATGGTTGACCAAGAAGACCAACTTTAGGATCATGGTCTTCAAATCGGGACTAAAGATCTGTTTGACTGCAGTGAGCTATCTATTTTTTCTGTCTGAAATAGTTTCATCTTGGAAGATAATACTCATCTATTTCCCAAATAGGATCATCACGGCATTCCAACCATTGGCAGTCAAGATCAAATGGAGTATGACCAGTGACTGGATCATATTGATGATAGACAGGAGCACCAGTTATTGAAATGAATGAATGGAAAGTCCAGGTTCCCGTACTGCTGTAGTGGGTCTGACCGAAGTAATCATGAATTGAGTTTGTCGAAAACTCAAAGGTGGAGCACTGGGAGTTGCTGGAGGCTTAAATCTGATAGTTGTTGTTCCGTCACTGTTATCATGCATGGTAAATTCTGTAGAAACCACCGGAGTTTCTTTTTCATTAAGAGACTTGTAACTCGTCACCCAAGAGTCGGGTAACAATTTAATCAAATCACCTCTGGAAATTTGCTTGGGAATATTGATGCAGTGAGGAGTATTCTGAGAGTCAACAGTAAGGAGCAGTGTATCAATAGTTGTAGGGATAGCGAGATCAAGAGCATGGTCTTGGATTCGCCAAACCATTTGGTAATGCAAAGTAGCTGCAATACTCCATGGATTTAAATCTGTACCAACGACCTGTAATTGAACTTTAAGAGCCTTTGAGCAATGAACATCAGAGAGGGACATGTTGAAATGAGGAAATAGTGTTATAATGACTGTCCCATCATTCAAAGTTGTATGTGCTGTCCTTATACAAGCATGTTGATATTGGACAAATCTGGTGTCCAATAAAGTAATTCGAACAGAGACTGGGAGTCCTTTTCTTCCATGATAAGATAGGGCGAGCCGGATAGCGCCAAAGTGTACATGAGATTATCCTTCACGGATCCATTGAGTAATGGATTCTTGAGGGATTTACAAAGTAACATATTGTTCTTGGGTTGTGGCTGGAATTTGACACTTGTCAAAAGTACTAGTCTGGACATACTCTTTGACTAGCTTTCTAGAAGGTCTGACAAGAGTTTTAAAGGTTTTAGACAAAGAAGACGAAGACTTGGAAAAGGCTGTATAAGGATTTACAATGGGAGGGATAGTGTCTTGGAATTTTTTTATTTTCTGGGATATAAGATATTTCATACAATCTGTCTACCTTAGAAGAAGATCTAGATAAGCTAGTATTTGTCGGAGCAGTAGACATAGATAAAGCTAAAGAGGATTCCATGTGCGTAAGTTCAACCTCTTGGATGTGTAATATCACCTCAAATGACAAGGATAACGCAAGACCCAAAAATTAAACATAAAATAAAACATAACTTCTTAAACAAAGAAATAAAACATAACTTCTTAAACAAAGCCAAAACTTAAAGGAGCTAATATCCGAGGGGAGGTAATCCTCCGCACACGCAGAGATTGGAATCCATAAGCGGTTTGGCTCTGATACCACAAGGTATGAACCAACAAGGTAGCATATCAAAGGTCACACCAACACCATTGCAGATTATTTATCCAGACCCAAACTGAAACAACTTGGTTTCATGAACCCTAGATCCAAACCTTTTCCATATTTCATGTTCCAACCATTAACCCAGTCTAGTTCCTGTTCATCATCTTCTTCACCAAACCATACTCCAGACGTCCCTCTTGAATTCGATGACCTTGTTCGAATGCATACCATTGATGAAAATGCTACTACCCTCATGTTTTCTTACCAACTTCAATGCATTGAAAAATGTGGTCAATCCATGTATGATATGTTAGGGGTCTATCCAGATTATCCCTTTTCAAAAATCTTTTGTTTACCTCTAGGTCTTGATATCATATTTCCAGAAGAATTATTATGGTTCATTTGGTATATGTTACACCAATATAACATTGCCATTCAATTCCCAATCCATCATATGTTGAAAATAATTTCCCAATATCAGTCAACCTCAACCCCTGAATTACACTCTTTGATGACTTTTCTCCGATGGTTCAAAACACTAGACAAATGGAAATCTGTGTTTGCTCACCAACTTGCTCGGTACAAAGGTCCTATGTCTACCAAAATAGCATAGTCTATAATGTTTTTTCACAGACATCACTCCATCAGATCTGATGGCCTATATTTTTCACAGCATCAAGTCACATTTCATCGGTCTTATCCATATGACCTCGTCCATAATATGTTTGATCATCCTGTTGAGACTAGATCAATTCAAAAAATCATTTTTGAAAAAAATCAGATCATTCTAGATGCACTATGGCTATCCTTTCACGATGATGCTCCGTGGGAACTCTTTCCTCTAGACTACACTGAGAAATTACTCCAAGCCAAACAGACATGTATACGTTCCATCAATGCTCAATTCGATGACAATTCAACTTATCCAGAATGGTGGTACCCGGACTCACAGCCAGATACTGTGCAGAAAGAAGAGCTTCAGCAGTCTCGTAATTACTACCTCCATAAATTCAGGGGACAATAATACACGCATGCACCAAATACATCTGTAAAGCCAACATCTCAGATTCCAGACATTTCTTCGGAGACTCATCCAAATACATCTCCCTGATAAATCCCTGCTGACTGGATACAATCAATGGGTTGTCTCGACTTTCAGGATGAAGACTCGTGGCACGTTACCAATTTGTCAGACGATTAACAACCCGCGTGTGCTAAAATAAATAGTTGTGTTCTTTATGTAAAATAGGGGTGGACTAAATGGTAATTTGCCATCTCAATGTAATATCTCTCGTATCCTTTATAAAAAGTCAAGAATTGTAGGCTACTTAATGTAAAAAAAAAAAAAAAAAAAAAGTCCAAAAGGTTAGTCTTGAATTTAATGACTCATTTATGAGTAGTTGTATCCCTTGTATCTATAAATAAAGCCTTTTACCTTCTCGGGGAGGAGGAGGAACTTTGTACAACTTTTGTTTATTTCTCTCACTTTTCTCTTCCATATTTTCTGTACACTTCCATGCTTTCTCTACACATCTTTACTATAATTCTTCCATGTTTCTTTCATATTTCTAACTTTCCCTCAACCTCAAAGATGTTGTAATACTCTGATAATATTATAGATAGCAAAAGATCTCATATATGTTTTTAATTTATGTTTTTTAATATGTTTAATATTTATGTTTTCATTTATATTCTTGTTCTTCATTTTTGTACATGTTCTTCATTTATGTTTATGTTCTCCATTTATGTTGTTGTTTAATATTCACTAGCCTTTTTAAATGATGTTAGAAGCTGTGTGGGTGTACGTATGTGTGGGATAAAATGAGGGTCTTGACCATCATTTCAACCGATCGTTGTATTGATTGGTTCCGCTTAGGTCAGCTATTATAATTTTCCACACGCATAAACTTTATGATTTTCTGAGAGTATCTCTAAGGTCTAGTAACCCTTGTGGTAGAAAACCTCACATAACTACACAAAAATGATAGTATGGGACGTATAATAGAGGATTGCAAGAAAAGAAAGAAAAAGAAAAGAATTATAAGTGAATTTTAATATACTTAAAATAAATTTGATTGAATATTTGTCCCTACCAACCAATAATGGAGGTGTTTGCCTGAAATTCAAAGAGTAACAGGAAATGATTTTGAGATTAATCAAGGTGGTGGAAAATGTTTGGTTTATTTATTTCAATGGGGAAGTGTGTCCCCCATAAAGATAGTCATTATCCTAAAATTGTCTCTGTTCAATATTGAAAAATACATAAGCAGAGTTCTGAAATGTACTGATTATGAAAGCTGGAAATATAGACTAACATGTAAAAAGTGCGAGGAAATAGTGAAAGTGATCCTGGAGGATAAACGGTTCAATCAATTTAAATTGATGGACAGCCGATTTTGTTTTTAGTTTATTTGTATCTTTCCTTAATTCATTATTGCATTACAATTTCATTGTTAAGAAATCGCTCTCAGTAAATGTAGATTATCTCTATCCTTCCTACTATTCGCTCATCTTGATTAACCAATAATCAGTTCACTGCTTAATACTATCTTCAATAGATAACAATGCCGACTTGATGAAAGAAGCATCGCCCTCTATGAGCCTCAAGGTCGGCTGTTTCTTACACACACAAAAATATGCAAGCTCCCAAACAGACAACTTATATTATACCTGCGACCTTTTTTTTTTATTTTTTATTCGGCCATGATATAAATAGGCTGCACAAGCCATCAGTGAAATCTCCAAGGCTAAAAACTACACTCAGGCTGAACTGTTGCTATTATGTGAATTTATGAATGTCCTAATTATGGCAAGCCATCAAGTGTACCATTAAAACAGATAATTGAACTAAATTTCACTCTAGTGTCAATATTCCTCAAGTCAATAGTATAAAACAACAGCAGTGCTAATCTTACAAAAAAGCCTACAAAGGAGGCATACAAAGTTAACCTCCACCCTTCGTCTTCATCATTTCTCTCTCTCTCTCTTTCTCTTTTTCCGTTTTTCTTTTGTTTTTTCCTTCACTTTGTAAGTTTCTTTGTAGACTTCTTTGTAAAGATAGATTTATTGATAAAACAATACAGCACGTCTATAACTCATAATCATAAACTGTAATGAAAACAGAGTATTTAATTTAAATGGAAAAAAGAAAAGGTTAATCATTTGTTACCTCATTGCATGTAATAAGCTAATTGCAACAATCAGTTCCATATCATTCCTTATTCCCCACACACATACACACGAAAATAAAAAAAAAAGGGCCTTCAATAATAAAGTTACAAGATTACAAGATACCTATCATCCCAGAATTACAGTATCTAATCTGTCCTAAGCCATTGAAGGTATTACCAGATTGTCAAGCTGCAAATATTCGCAATTAAAAAAAATGTTGTAGAATTGAAGTAAACAACCACATTTCTCCTCTAACCAATCCACCTCACTTGCTCTCAACATCATAAAGATCCGTTCTGAAAATTCATTAAGGAAAAGCCAACATAGTACTGAAAGAGGAAAGAAAGAAAATAAACGGCGAGAATTTTTATGAACACAACACCATATTAAGGTCTTTTTGTTGTTTTCTTTTAAAAAAAAAAAAATGGAGGAAAGACAATCTTCTACCAGCATCTTGCATGAGTGAATCTTGATCTGTCGAAAGTACATTTTACGAATCTAATCCATGATACCCAGCACAAAGCAAGGAATAATTTCACGTTTGAGAAATAATAAATGCATAAAGATGTGCCAGAGGTGGCACACAAAATCATGGGGTAGGTTACAAAGAAGCACCAAAAGAAACATAAGAAAATATAGGTATATAATACAAGAGAAGTCAATATATATGTGAAATCAAATATAGAGCCAGAAAATACTTATCAGAGTTAAAAAACCAAGAAACAAGCTCCTCTAACCCACAGCTTTTAGCTCCATGAATGAATGCTCTTTCAAAGGCTTAAGTGAAGGAGGAAGACAAAGAACTGAAATTTACTTTCATGTCTACTTTCATTAGGGGCAACGATGAAGAGAGTTTGATTAGAACCAAATTACTTATCTCATTCATTGCATTAATAAATATGCAGAAAAAGCAAGCAATATAAAATCGTTGGTACCAAAATGCATACTAACGGTTTACGAGAAAAGTAAGAATTTTCTTTCAAAGCACATAACAGTCAGGTATGCCATTGCCATGATTCTGGTTAGTATAGTTTATGAGCACATCTCTGACTCTCACATTTTTAATACTTTCAGACCCATTTTGTGCACCCAATGACTAAAATCCTATTAAACGCTAAAGACCCTAAATGCCAACTTCAGAGGATAAATCCAAAGAGAGATGGACATGCTACTGGTAAATCAAAAAAAAATAATAATAATAAAATAAAAATAAAAATCTCTTAAAGGAACAAAAAGAGAAAGAAAAAAGAAAAGGAGATATGAGTTTAAAAAAACAAATTCCCTAACCACCCTCACTGTCTTCCTGTACCTGCTCTTGACAAGAAATGATGTTACTAAAACAAATCTTCATTGACATGTATCCGCCAATTGCTCATAGGTAAGATCTTACTAATTTGCCGAAGCTACAAAAAACCTACTCTACTCAAAAAGCATATACTGTGAAACAATAAACCATCATCTCTTAAATTCAAGCGTAAATTCTCATGTCCTACAAACGAAGTATGTAAAGAAACAGCATAGACATGAACTCATTTAACAACACTCAATGAGGATTACATGTTTCGAATATCCAATTTTACAATATTTTTACAAATGCAACACATGAAAAACAGAAAGGGCAAATATTTCCATCTAAACAACCAATATACATTTTCATAGAGGCTAGATAAAATACAAAAAAATTATGGATGAAAACCTTTTTAATAATAACAAAACATGCAACATCAAGTCACATAAAAAATATGCAAGGGTCAAACCACATAAAAGGAACACGAATCTCCCATTTCAATATACAATATGAGCACAATAAAAAGTATATGCAATGGTTCTACAATAATTCATGTATTAAAATTCAATCAATAAAAAAAAAGGTAAAAATCAAATTGCACAACGCACAGACTATAGAAGAGAATAAAGGATACACCAGATAAAATCCATGAGCAAATGCACCAACCAACACACCAGTAAACAACCGGTCCCTTAGAACTGGCTTCCTCCTCAATGAGATTCGAACTAAAACAAAGAATCAAATATGCACATAAAAATTAAAATTATTGACAAAATCAATATAATGAACATAACAAAATTATCTTAAAAAACAAAAATTAACCTTACTTAAAGGAAGAATAGGAGCGTATATAAGAGGAATCAAGAACTTGATCGGAGCTCCTTTATTTTGTTTCCTAATAACAGCCTCCCTTCATAGATATAATAGAAAAAAATGAGTTGAATTTGCATGATGAATAATAGTCAATAAATACAGAAAAAAAAAAATATTGCGTTTCGGAATACTCACTGCTTATATGGATCGGATGTCGAAGCCATGGCGTGCTCTGAAGATCAGAATAGATCTATGAGAATTCGATCAGAAGAGAGTGAATTGTTGAAGGTTACAAATTCAAGTTGGCTTTGAATAGCTGCAGCTGCCTACACTCTTTCGAAGCCGTGCTTTTATCACGGGGATGCCAAATCCTGGTGGGCCTGGGCGGTACCCGACTAACCCGCCGAAGCAGAAGGGCGGGTATACCCGAACTCGCTTCAATTGTAATATTGTAAAATAAATTGTTTTATTTTATTGTTAATTATGTACATAACCAGACATGAGTTTCTTAAGTTGCGTGGGTATGTTTACTCAATGTTTTTGAAATAGATTGTAAACAAAATTATTTTAAAAAAATAAACAAATTAGATTAAGACGTATAATTATTAAATTATACAAATTTTAAAGTAAATATAAATTTTATATATATACAAAATTGCGTTAGATAAAATTAATAATTATACCTGTATAATTATTAATATCAATTATAGGTAGATGTCATTAGATCATTCATCCAACTTAAGAAAATTATATGAATATTATATGGTTTAATTATATTTTCAAGATCATAATCTTATACAATTAATATTATTTTTGCAGACATGTCGATATTCTATGTCAGTTAGGGGTGTTCAAAAGCGGTTAACCGAACCGGATTTTCAGTTCGGGAAAATTTTCGAACCAAACCGGTCTTAGGGAAAACCGGTTAACCGTTTTAAAAAAAGCGGTTAACTGGTTTTGAACTGGTTTTCCTTTTTTTTTTATAAATTTTTTTTTTAATTTTATCCTAAATTAAATTGTAAATATAGACAATGCATTGGAAACTAAGAAAAAAAATTTAGGTTGGGATTTTAGATTGAGTGAATTAGGGATTTATTTTAGTTTAGGTTATTATTTATTTATTGAATATATATATATATTTGAAAAACCGGCTTTCGGTTAACCGTTTCTAATTTCTCCCGAACCGAAAATTTGATTTTTTGAACCGTAACCGAACCGTTTTTTTGGTTAACCAGTTTTTCGGTTCGGTTAGCAGTTCGGTTTGGTTTTTGCATTTTTTTTAACACCCCTAACGTCAGTATTTTATAGTGAATCGTGTATGATATTTAAGATCACCTGAATATTATCAAAATTAACTATTTAAACTTAAAATTTATATGACCTTGTGCAATTTCTGTAACTTATATTCATTTTCAAGTTGCATTGCTCGGGTATTTTTTATTTTTACATTATTGTTGGTTTTTTGTGTTTTAAATATATATTTTCTATATTGAAGTTCATTTTATATTTAATTGATAATTAAAAAATCAATAAATAAAATATCCACAAATTGAGCTCAAAGTTTATATCATCATGGTTCTTCTCAAATATGTCATCATTTGAAATCTGCAACCAAAGTTTAAAACTTTGTCAAGAAAAGTAAAAAAATTTACAGGATAACCCACTGGGTATTATTGATAAGTCTATAAATAAATCAGAGAAAGAGAAACCTTGTTTAAAAATATGAACTTTTAAGCAAGAGACTTGCATTGCCAAAGAAAAAAACCGATTTTGATTGTTGAGAAGAGAAAATGAATTATTATTATTTTAGAAATTAAAAAAAAAATTAAGAATGTTGAGAAAAGAACTCACATAAAAAGCAACAACTCCAACAGTACAATCTGAAGGCAACTTAATTGAAGCATTGAAGAAGCTATAAAGATAAATATCCTGTGACACAAATCTATTTGCTGTAATTAGAATTAACCACCACTTATAGCAAAAAAAGCATCTGATGATACAATCCTAAAGAAAGACGATAATTGTAAAACCCATGAAACCCACAAATCAAACAACAAAATCAATCCAAAAATCAACAAAAAGAGATAGAACAAATACAATTAAAACCACATATCAATATTAGTTTTCATTTGTCATCACTAAAATTGAATTTGTTTTATTTGTGTGATGATAAAATAAATGGTTCGGCAGCAAATCTATAGTTATCCTAATTCATCGTATAATGTATCAAATTAAATCCATATCTTTCTAGTTTCCAAGGATTCAAACTGCTCATCAATTGGATTTTTATTGAGTAAGTTATAGACAATCTATTACTGACTGTTCAGTCAAAATCGAGAAACTGGGGAAACCAAAATGTGTGTGATGATAAAATGAATGGTTCGTAAATAGGGCTACATTTATCCAAATTGAGCGTATAGTGTATCAAATTAAAGAGCATATGTCTAGTTTCTAAATATTCAAACCTCTCATCAATTAAAATTTTATTGAGCAAGTTATGACAATTTTATTACTGATTGTTTAGTGGAAATCGAGAAACAGATGAAACCAAAATGTGTATGATGATAAAAGGGATGGTTCAGAAGTGGGGCTACAATCATCCAAATTAAACGTATAATATATCAATTTAAAGCCCTGTCGGTCTAGATTCTAAAAATGCAAACGTCTCATCAATTGGATTTTAATTGAGCAAGTTATGGTCAATTTACTACTGACTGTTCAGTGAAAGTCGAAATATGTGTGATGATGAAAGGAATTGTTCAGCAGTGGGGTTATGGTTATTTAAATTAAGCGTATAATATATCAAATTAAAGCATTGTCTATCTAGTTTCTAAAGATTCAATCCTCTCATCAATTTGATTTTTATTGAGCAAGTTATGATCAATTTACTACTGATTGTTCAGTGGAAACAGAAATGCGTGTCTTAAATATCAACAAAAGAGATAGAACAACTTGTTATATCCAACAACAACTTGTTTTCGATATATGTATGTAACATAAAAAAATATCAACAAAAGAGATAGAACAAATACAATTAAAACTGCATGTCAATATTTGTTTTTCTTTGTCATTACTAAAATTGACTTGGTTTTATGTGTGGTGATAAAATGAATGGTTCGGCCGCATGTCTATAGTTATCCAAATTCATCATATAATATATCAAAGTAAAGATCTATATTTCTAGTTTCCAAAGATTCAAACTGCTCATCAATTGAATTTTTATGGAGTAAGTTATGGTCAATTTACTACTGATTGCTTTGTGGAAATCGGAAACAGGGAAAGCCAAAATGTGTGTGACGATAAAAGGAATGGTTCATCCGTGAGGCTAAACTTATCTAAATTAAGTGTATAATATATAAAATTAAAGCTCTATCTATCTAGTTTCTAAATATTCAAACCTCTCATCAATTGGAGTTTTATTGAGCAAGTTATGGTCAATTTACTACTGACTGTTCGGTGAAAACCGAAATGTGTGTGATGATAATAGGAATGGTTCGGCAGTGGGGTTACAGTTATCCAAATTAAGCATACAGTATATCCAATTAAATACCTATCTGTCTAGTTTTTAAATATTCAAACCGATCATCAATTGAATTTTTATTGAGAAAGTTATGATCAATTTAGTACTAACTGTTCAGTGGAAATCGAGAAACGGGGGAAACTGAAATGTGTGTGATGATAAAAGAAATAGTTTGATAGTGGGGCTACAGTTATCCAAATTAAGCATATAATATATCATTTAAAGCCATATCTGTCTAGTTTCTAAAAATGCAAACCTCTTATCAATTGGATTTTTATTGAGCAAGTTATAGTCAATTTACTACTGACTATTAAGTGGAAGTCAAAATGTGTGTGATGATGAAAGAAATGGTTCGGTAGTGGGGCTATAGTTATCCAAATTAAGTGTATAATATATCAAATTAAAGCACTGTCTCATTTCTAAAGATTCAATCCTCCCATCAATTGGATTTTTATTGAGCAAATTATGGTCAATTAACTACTGATTGTTTAGTTGAAACCAAAATGCTTGTGATGATAAAACGAATGGTTTACTTGACTCAAATTTAAGGGATTATCATATTATGACTGATAAGAAATATCAAATAACACCTATTAATTGGAGAATGGAATCAGCCAAAATTAATTCATTTAACATATATACTCGCACATCATTCATATAACAAATTAAAATACATGAATGTTTTTAGAGAAAACATATTCAACACAAATGAACTGTTTCTACTAATATAAATATGACACGTACTTGCACTTTGGTTGACAATAGGATCATCCTCGATTTGATCTTAGTAAAGTACATGAACATTTTCTTGAAAACAAACATAACAAAATTTAATCGATCTTTATGTTAAGATTGTTAAGGAACAATCATTCATTCATATAAAAATTGTTACCTGAAAACGAAATCAACAAAAGTTAATTAATCTTCATATTAAAATTGCTAAGGAATAAGCTTATCGTTTGGTAGGACTAACACAATTAATCATTCAAATAGATTGATCGAACAAAAACAATCATTCAACCAAATAATAACCGTTAAAATAGTTATGAGATATACTTACAATTTCGTACTAAAATAGTTAGAAGATATACTTATAGTTCAAAAGAACGAATCAACATAAGAACTCATTTGACAATGTCAATCGAACATCCTTCCTTTATTCAATGTCAATTCATGAATTTTTGACATATAAATAACAATAAAAACATAAATAAATAAAAAATCATTGATTAATAAAATCATGTAGAATAGAAGTATTATTGATACAAACTAACATGACCTATAAACAATTAACAAAAGACCAGATGTATTATTGATACCAACTAACATATTCCGATAATACACAACTGAATATATTTCCCTTTTATAACCCCTTATTTAGACATTTCGAATACTAACACAATTAAATACGAAAAAATGTTTGCAATATCACTATAATGCACTTATATAATTTTTAATAAACATGTATGCTTTTACTACCAATGCAATGCACTTATATAATCTAATCTTTATATCTATTTATTTAAACTTTGGAATACCAGTGCAACAATCTATGTTGTTTACATCATCATCAATAAAATTCAATCACATGCAATCACAAATCCAATGTGTCATTATGGTTAGACCTTTAGAATGTCAATGCAATGCACTTATATAATTTGTATTATTATTAATTATTAATACAACCAATGCAATGTACCTATGTAATTCAATCTTTATGACTATTTATTTAGACTTTGGAATACCAATGTGGCAATTAATATTGTCTACATCATCACCAATAAAATTCAACCACATGACTATCACAAATCCAAAGTGTCATTATGGTTAGACCTTTAGAATGCTAATGCAATGCACATGTATTATTATTATTATTATTATTATTATTATTATTATTATTATAGATAGAACGATAAATATCAATTCAACATATCAAAATAGAGCAATTTGATTGATTTGTTAATCCAATGTGTCAAAATGGAACAATTCTGAAGTTTCCAAAATGTATCACATGTCGATCAACCATATAGGTATTCTGGTTTATATATATATGTATATATGTATCTATATTTCTATTTTTTATACTTATAACCATTATTTTATTTTTATTAAATGTTTAGTTTCCCTTAACCCCTAATTCTGACAACTAAAACTCGAAAAACACTCCATTTAGTTTTCAGTCAAGTAAAATATTTAAAAAAGGAGTTTTAAAACCTAAAATAAGAAATACTATTGGTTCATATGATTTTAATAAGATAAACTCCTAATTCATAAATTGTAATTTTAATCATTCTTAGAAATATTAATATTAATTGTTATGACTAAGAAATCAAAGGCTGACGTGGAGTTGCGTGGCGAAACGTGGCCTGCTCCCGTCAGAATGGTAAGCGCACGTCAGGCCTGCCAAACGCCCTGGTGCTCCCACGTGTCCACTAACCTACTCCAAATCGCGTGAAATCGGCTTGGAAAATGGGTAATGGGACGTAAAATCAGATTAGGTCCTGACAATCACACCAACCCAAGGATTTAGTGATGATTACGCACTTTCAACTGGCTATAAGAGAAGGAAGACCCCTTCATTAGGGGGATTCGACAATTATACATAAAAACTCTCTCTCTCTCTTGTAAACAACACATTTACTTTTTTCTAAATCTTATGTAAGTCAGTCCGCTGTTGCGACCTGACCCACATTATCAATATTAATACAAATCAGTGGACGTAGGACTTGCTACCTTAGCATCCGAACCACTTTAAAAGCTCCCACAGCATTTATTTCGTATTGAAAATCCATATTCACGTGCGTTCCTTGTCCAATCAACGTTGCGCACGCGTCGATTGGTTGGTGCCTAAACCGTGCATCAACAGTTTGGAGCTAGAACGAGGGCTGATTTAGTGTCTACCCTTCATCAGGAGAATCTTCGACCCCCTGGTCCCACAGCTACAAATGGCCCGCCAATCTGAACCTGAGCAAGTCAACCAGTGTGCTGAAGGAGTCCCCCTAGCCCAGAGGGATGCCCCTTCCAACGTACCTCCAGTTTCGCAAAATGCTGCGGGGAATATCCTGGCAGCTCCGCAACTCAACCCTGCCATCAGAAGCTACCTGGAGAGGTTCGACAATACTCTCCAGACGGTCAACCAGAGGCTGGACTGTTTGGACCAAGGCATGTCTTCTACGACAGCCGGGGTGGTACAACCGCCAAAGACGCCTGTAGGTCGCGCGAAAGCGCGACAAATGGCAATAGCCCGTGCCGCGAGCACTGCAGCGCGTAGGCGCAAGGGTAAGCAAGTGGCAAAAAGTAAGCCTACGGGCTCCCAAGGACCAGCGAACACAAAAGGTGCCCCGAGCAGGGTATCAGCAAAGCTGAGACTCGGCGAAAAAGTGAATCCCGAGCTGTCCCATGCCACGTCGCAGGCAAACCCAAGCAAAAATGCTGGGCGCGATGATTCCTATCACCACCAGCAGAACGACCCCGATCGTTATCATACGGGTGGCCCCCACACCTCACGGGGCGGTTCGTACCACCGCGAGGGACGTAGGACTTGCTACCTTAGCATCCGAACCACTTTAAAAGCTCCCATAGCATTTATTTCGTATTGAAAATCCATATTCACGTGCGTTCCTTGTCCAATCAACGTTGCGCACGTGTCAATTGGTTGGTGCCTAAACCGCGCATCAACATTAATAATGCTGTGTAATTTACATATCTTTTTTTTTTTTTTTAATTGATGCTATCTATCTCCACCTTTATATTATTATATCTCTTTTATCATTTTTTTTTTCCGAATCTCAGTATTACCCTCTTATAAAACGAATATCTTAGACAAATTAAAAATAATAATTGTAATCAAGATATGCATTTATTATAGAAATTCTAATTTCCATTCTAAATCATAAAACCTTATTTCTTTTATCAATATTTTCAATGCCTCCTTCATTATTTTGATTTTTGACTTCAACTTGTTTTCCCTTTTTATTTATTTATCTATTTTTAATCAAAAAACCAAAAAACTGTGCTACTATATTTGTCTTTTTTATTGATGACCGGAGTTTAAACCAGCTTATACGCATCTCAACTATTCCCCTGAGATCTTGGAATTATCGGTCGGATAATGACTCTAGTGACTACCCTTATTAGTAACCTAAAAGAGACTTGAATCTCTATCGAATCACTCAGTCATCTAGAGGAGTTTGTTACTATATTTTTCAATGATGTTAAGATTAGTTAAATTGTTTTGTAACTTCAATATTTATGTCAAACTTTTCCAAACTTACATATAGTGTTAAAAAAATATTTGATTATTAAAAAAAATCTATTTCATAATTAAAATAGGCACAATAGTTTTCAATAACAAGATTTCATGAAATAAAAAAAAAATGTGATTGTTATCAAAATTATATAAAATAAGTGTTCAAAAAATATAAGACAAATTATTAAAAATAATTTTTGAAATATATGGAGTTTATTAAGATATTTAAAAAAAAAAATTTAATGGAGTTTTTCTAAAGTGAAGTTTAAAAAGACAAAATGGAGAGGGCAAACAGCATCACTACAAAAAAATATCATGCTTGAAATTTAATGCTAAATGACATGAATTATTTAAATCTGTTCTAAAAATGTCATACTTGAAGGTCTTAAAAAAAAAATCTAGTCTATTGAAGGTTTTCAAAAGTAGGCAATTCTAACTTTTGAATGGTGATACTTATACCACAATTGTTCCCTTACTTCCGTAGTAGATTCGATTGTATCATGTACGGTACACTGGAAGAAGACTTTTTTTTTTTTTTTTATTCCGATACTTATTCAGTGGTGGGGAGATATGTGTTATGCCTCAAAAATCATGCTTGTGTCAGTCTAATAAATGTGTTGTCAAGCTCATATCTCCTCAAAGATATTCACACCAACTCTATCTCATTTCAAAGAGATGAATGGACGAGAGCCTTCCATGTGTCAAGGCAACTTGCAAAACACTCATTACATTGAGTGCAAAGGTGTATAAATGGGCACTCATCTTCCCGAAGAAGGAGGCTGGGCTGAGATTTGAGCTTCATTTCATTCTCTCTCTGTAAACACTATATTTCTTCATCTTTGTATGCCTTATGGGCAATATCATAGAAATAGTCAGAGATCAATAAAATAACAGTGGATGTAGGAGTCGCTTGTTACATCCAAATCACTATAAAAACCCATCTTGCCAATCTTTTATTTATGTTTTTTGCAACATATATAATATCAGCTCCAGATTCAAATCTCATGGATTCATCACGTGTGATTCCTAAGTCCGCTTAGCGCTTCTCACGTGCGAGTCATTGACGTCCAAAGTCAAGCATCAACAGTTTGGTGGCCCATGCAGGTCCGATTCTCAAGCCTGCGTCCAAGTTCCCTGATGGCGTGCTCAAATCTCAAACCTGCGTCAGAATTCTGCAATCGTGTGGCCAGATCGCAGATCGCACATGTTAGAATTCTCCAATCGCGTGGCTAGATCGCACGCGTCAAAGTTCTCCGATCGAGTGGCCATATCGTAGATCACACACGTTAGAATTCTCCTATCGCGTGGCCAGATCACAGATCGCACGCATCAAGATTCTCCAACCACGTGGCCAGATCACAGATCGCACGCATCAAGATTCTCCAGCCACGTGGCCAGATCGCATATTGCACGCATCAGAGTTCTCCAATCACGTGGCCAGATCGCACGCCCATGCCTTCTTGATCCTCGACTTCAGATCGCTGATCTTTAGCTTCAAATCACGTGTTCAGATCGCTGATCACACGCTGAGATCGCTGATCTCTTATGCTATTAGGTAGAGCTCGTTATGATCTCTCAGGTCGAGCTCGTCATGACCTTTTCAGGTCGAGCTCGTTTTGACCTCTAAGATTGAGGTCATTTTTCTCATTGAGGTCGTTTTGACCTTTCAAGTCAAGGTCGTGTTGACCTCTCAGGTTGAGGTTTTTTTGACCTCTTAGGTCGAGCTCGTTATGACCTTTTTAGGTCGAGCTCATTTTGACCTCTCAGATTGAGCTCGTTTTGTTCAATCATGTCGTTTTGACCTCTCAGGTCGAGGTCGTTTTGACCTCAAGTTGAGCTCGTTTTGCTTAGATTGAGTTCATTTTGCTCTCAAGTTGAGCTCGTTTTGCTTATATTAAGCTCGTTATGACCTTTCAAGTCGTGCTCCTAGCAGATTTCAGGTCGAGCTTCTAACAGATTTCAGGTCGAACTCCTAATAGATTTCAGGTCGTGCTTCTACCAGATTTCAGGTCGTTTTCGTAACAGATTTCAGATTTCAGTTCAAGCTCTTCAGTTCGAGACTGTAGCCATTCAGATCAAAGACTTGAGTTTCTGAAGCGCGATTACGCATTTAAAAAACTGGGGGGCTTCTGTTATGCCTCAAAAGTCACACTTATGTCAGCCTAATAAATGTGCTGCCAAGCCCATATCTCCTCAAAGATATTCACACCAACTATATCTCATTTCAAAGAGATAAATGGACGAGAGTCTTCCATGTGTCAAGGCAACTTGCAAAACACTCATTACATTGAGTACAAAGGTGTATAAATCGGCACTCCTCTTCCCGAAGAAGGAGGTTGGGTTGAGATTTGAGCTTCATTTCATTCTCTCTCTGTAAACACTGTATTTCTTCATCTTTGTATGCCTTACAGGTAATATCATAGAAATAGTCAGAGATCAATAAAATAATAGTGGATGTAGGAGTCGCTTATTACATCCGAACCACTATAAAAACCTCTCTTGCCAATCTTTTATTTATGTTTTCTGCAACATATATAATCTCAGCTCCATATTCAAATCTCATGGATCCATCATATGTGATTCCTAAGTCCGCTTAGTGCTTCTCACGTGCGAGTCGTTGGCGTCCAAAATCAAGCGTCAACAATATGTATTACACTGGTGTTTATATATTTTAACATTTTGCATTCATTTATCCATCCTTCTGTTATATCTATATTATATTCTATATATTTATTAAGTATTAATTCTTAAATTACATATTAATATAGCTCAACATTTAAGTATAAATCTTAATTTTTTATTAAATATCTAATCACCTTTTCTAATATTTTGTTGAACAAAAATTATGTTTTAAGTAGTAATGTGTTCTTAAAAATTAGACTATTATAGCTTAATTACTTAAAAAATGATTTAGTATTTAATTGAATACTAATTTCTCATTTAATTTGCTAGATTGCATTCATCTTAAATTATAAATGCTCGAATTAAAATAAGACTTCATCAATGAAAATGTTTAAAATAACACACGTGGATTGTTTCAGTTTTGGGAATACTACTTTTAGTATTCCCAAAAAAGTTAAACAGTAAAATACCCAAAAACTCAGATTTTTTGGAATACTACTCCCAATATTATTCAACTTTTTTAAACCCCTTAAGTTTGATAATTTAATTAAATACCCCTAAATATTTTTTTAAAAATTACAAAAACACCCCAATAATTCATATTTACCAGATTCCGGCCATCACTGTCGGAAAATGGCCGGAATCTGTTAGGATGGTGCACTACCGGCTGAATCGATCTAGCATTTTTCAGTCAGATCCACGGTGGATCTGGCCGGAAAAGGCCAGATCTAAGGCCAAAGATCTGGCCGTTGACGGCCAGATCTTTGGCCGTAACTGTTTATAACGACGGCCAACAAACGGTCATCGTTGATGGTCAACGACGACCGTTTGTTGGCCGTCGTTGACGAGAAAATATGGCCAGATCTGGCCGTTGACGGCCAGATCTGGCCGTAGATCTGGCCTTTGTCGGCCAGATCCACCGTGGATCTGGCCAGCAAAGGCCATATCGGCGCACGACCGGCAAGATCCAGCTGGTCATGCGCCAATACGGTGAACCCAGCCACCCTCCGGCGGTGGTGGCCGACTGTCCGTATTTGACATTGGGTTGGGGGTGTTTTTGTTAACTTTTAAGATTTTATTATAGGGGGTGTTTTGTAAATAAATAAATATAGGGGATATTTTATAATTTATAAATCCTACATCGTAATACCCGCTCAATTCAATTTTTTTTAAACTTTTCCTAAAACCTCCAAATTTTAAACCAAACGAGCCATAATAATCAATTAGGATGCGTTTGAAATTTGAAAAGAGCTTAAAAACAAAGCGGAGCGGAAAGAAGTGCGTAAATCTGAGGCAAAGAAAGATCTGACGGTCAAAGATGTTCTAGAACAAAGATGAATCACTAAAATGTAATTTAATCCAATGGTTGGTAGAGTTGCGTCAACTTAAAGCCACGCTGAATCCTCAATTCAAATCGCTCTCTCTTATAAGCCCGTTCTTATCGCCGTCTTCACCGTCTATCATTTCTCTGCTCACACCACAAACTCGCTTTCTCGCAGTCCCTCGCCCTTTACTAATGGTAAATCCCTCTCTCATTATTTTTCCTCCTCGATCTTCTAGCGAGACGCTAGCTTTTGTTTAACAATTTCAGATCTTGATATATTGTTTTCGAAATTTGTAGTTAGGTTTATTCACTGGAGCTTTATTTGTTTATTTATTGTTTTTTCAGGCTTTGCCAAATCAGCAGACTGTAGACTACCCGAGCTTCAAGCTTGTAATCGTCGGTGATGGAGGCACTGGTAAATTTACGGATTAATAACTTGTTTTCTGATTCGTGTTCCTTTTTTTTTTTTTCTTTTTTTTTCACTAATATCGCAACATTTTTATTCGTGAGGAGACTGCAATGAAGAAATATAATGTGTAACTTAAGAGACATGAAGCTTCGTGTTAACAGTTAAAGGACATATATACTTTTATTGTTTGAATTATTTTCGAAGTAGTTTTAAGGAGAAGTGATTGTCCGCTTGGAACTATTTCCCATTTATTTATTTATTTTATGTTAGGCGCGTTGTTTTAGTGATTGATAGTTTATGTTCTTAAGTGTCGTGTTTTGGGCTTGACTGAGTGTTTGAAAATGGTGTAGGAAAGACTACTTTTGTCAAGAGGCATTTGACAGGGGAGTTTGAGAAGAAATATGAACGTAAGTGTTTCTGGAGAAGGATTGATTATTGTGTTCCGTTTTTAATTACTTGATATATTTGTATTGATTTATATTTATTTCTTTAATTGCATTACGTAGCAACCATTGGTGTGGAGGTTCATCCATTGGATTTCTTTACAAATTGCGGGAAAATCCGTTTCTACTGCTGGGACACTGCCGGGCAAGAGAAATTTGGTGGGCTCAGAGATGGCTACTAGTGAGTGAATATAGGAGCTATTGACCTTATTGAAGCATTATGTTTTAAAATTAGATCTCATCAGTCGGATGATTTGAAATGTAATCTATCATGAAAATCTTATTAGCAGATTGTTGAGCGGATTCTGCGTGTCACCATGACCGTCTGACAACAGTGCAGCTTATGTAACTTTAATCTTTGCTTTTAACTGTTTCTCTGATTCCTAGCCAGGGATAAGACAAATGTATAAGGGAACTAAGAATGAACTGAACTTTATATGGGAAAGACCTGTTTCTGCTTTAGCTTAAGTGGGAAAAAATATGTGCTATGGTTGGGGTTAGATTTAGATTCAAATGGTACCAATCATAGATACAGGCGTTTAATGTTAGTATTTACGTATCCTTATAGAATAATATCCTTCAGTTTGAATGAAGGATTTCCTTTCCGTTTTTTGATTCTAATGCTAGTGGTGTGGGCTTAGTTGGACCTCCTGTCTTTTATTAACAGTTTTCCATCCTCATATGCAGCATCCATGGGCAATGTGCCATCATTATGTTTGATGTTACTGCCCGCTTGACATACAAGAATGTTCCTACGTGGCATCGCGATCTGTGCCGGTGTGTTTAAATGAAGTTTACCTTCTTTGTTTTAACTTCAGCTTTTCTTAGGTTTGTTTTGCTGTTGCATCTGTGATTGGTTTAACATTGTGTCATTTGAATGATAGGGTGTGTGAAAATATACCTATTGTTCTCTGTGGAAACAAGGTTGATGTGAAGAACAGGCAAGTCAAGGCAAAGCAGGTCACATTCCACAGGAAGAAGAATCTGCAGTACTATGAGATCTCTGCCAAGAGCAACTACAATTTTGAGAAACCTTTCTTGTACCTTGCCAGGAAGCTTGCCGGGTAATACTATAATGTCCTAATACTTTGTGGTATGCATGTGTTGTTAATAATACTTGACATTGATGATGGTGTTTTGATGACTCTAGGGACCCTAATATTCACTTTGTCGAGTCTCCTGCTCTTGCTCCTCCAGAAGTACACATAGACTTGGCTGCACAGCAACAGTAAGTGAACTTATCTTAGTGCTTGCAATCTTTTAGTTTTGAATTTATGGATTCTTCTCGTGTCTGAACAATTTGTGGCCGCTAGTACCCCTTATTTCATGGATCCTTTTTAGCCAGTCAGCTGGCACCTACTGTGCAATTTTTCAATTTAATTGAAATAATTAAAAGTACTTTCTACATCAATTGGTTCTTATCAAAGCAGGTTTTAATTTTTAGCCATAATTTAAAGTTGTTTATTCCTTTTGCCTGACTGTTGTATTTTTGTTTCCCTTAGGCATGAAGCCGAGCTTGCTGCAGCAGCTAGTCAGCCTCTTCCTGATGATGATGATGACGCATTTGAGTAGAGGGCAGTTGCTGGTGTGGCACAACCATATGTGCTTCTTTTTAAGCCCCCTTGACCTTGTATTAGCGTTTATCATTTGAAAATATTTGCAACATTTATATGGCAGGATTTAGTAATGGGAATGTAGTAGTTAGGTCTTCCTCCATATATTGTTGGAATGTGTTTTCTTGCTGGTTATACTTGCTATTGGATTATATTTTGGTGTTGTCGATTATGCTTTCTAAATACATTTAATGCATAGTTCTATATGTTCGAACTTGAATCTCTTAGTATAGTTGTCGCGCACATACAGTCAAAACTTGGCACAATTGCAAATCCATGGGACTGTAGGGTAAATTGAGTGATTAAATGTGTGAGGACTGACGACGAGCATTAATGTAAGGCACATTTTATGCTTGTATAGAGGCAAGGTTCCCTCCAATGAACTAGTTTCACATGGAATCTCATTTCTCTAGCTGGAAAATGCTTTATCAGTTTTAAATTTTAATGACGAGAAAGAAAGTGTTATATAGAGAGTTCTTTAGGGCCTTGGGCCTCGGGGAAGAAAGTCATAAAATATTGAATTAGTTCTACGTTTGGTATGGTTTTCCAGAGACTATTGAAAAAGGCAGAGTTTGTATTGAGTTTACTGTAAGTAATCGAATGAGCATTTAAAGTCCCTCTGGCAGAAGAAAGGACATGACCAAATCCTGGTGTTAATCTTTCGTACTTCAATTGTGTAATTGATTTGTAACAATAAATGATGGGTCAAATACTTACATGAGCGGCCCATCATCATGGTTCAAACATACTGATTTATCTTAATCCTCATTAAATGGACCGACTTTAACAATAGGAAATGCAATGATTCCTATATACGCTAGGCTTTCATCTCCATCTCCTAGGAGCCCTTGTTGAAGTTAAAAGAATATTAAAGCAGGAAGTAGGAAGAAGGAAAGTGGTAACATATAAGCCTAAAAGTGAGATGTGGATTTGGCAATAGCAATGGCAATAGCAATGGCTCCCAAAGTACAGCACTAGGTTAATGATTCAACATCTGAAGATTCTAAACTTTAGCAGGAGTCACGAGAAATGGACAATTCAATAGGGGTCTGAGAAGTGTCTGACATTTACCAAACTTTTAATCATGCTCTATACTTACTCACCTCAGCCTTTTTATGATTAATTGCAGTTTATTTAAATGTCATGTGAAATCCAGATGGCATAAGTAGATGGGCTCTGACTGTTACTGGTACATTACATTCACACCCACTTGCCCGTGTCTGAGGAACCCAATACGCGCTCCCGGTCGCCTTTACTTAGCCCCAAAGGCGAAGGAGTTGTCATTTTCTGTGTCGGTTCTAAGCATAGTGAAATATTTTGGTTGAGTGAGTCGTGGATTGCAGGCAACTGTTGCCGCCCACTAAACTCCACATCATTCCAACCAATTAGTGGGGTAAATGAAAGCTGGTCTTAGCCATTGCCAGCATGTTTACACAAGGTGGGGTGCCTTCTAAAAGACAATGTCCTAATTTTCAGGGGCTCATTGCCCTAGCCCAAGGCCCCATTTTTATACATCTTCTGTTTATAAGCTATTGGGTATCCACTGTCGGTGGATGGTCGGATCCCAGTTCCACTTCCTTTGCTTCCCCTTCCAATTCCTATTCTCTTCAATCCTTGTGTTTCTGCATTGCTATGTCGACCCTTCTTTTTTGGTGTATTGGCTATTCTTTCTTTCTTTTTCTTTCATCATAACTCTGTTTTTTGTCTTTCCACTTTGTTATGTATCACGCATTAGTGTAACAATTTATGCATCCATATATATATCTTTCATCATATCTAATCTTAGTCTTATATCAAAATAAAACAGCTGTAAATGGGTCACATCACATCTATATGCAACTTTCTTTAATCAAAATCGTATGGGTCAGAATTCATTTTTGGTAAAATTTTGACAGTTTATTAATTAAGGTTTTACATATTGTTGTATGTGATTTTTCCATCAAACTCGGAGCATCGCGAGGATATAGTTTGACCAAGAACCAGCTCGACTCCACTGATTGTTCGACCCAGCATAAACTCGTCGAGCTATAGCTCAACTCAGCAAAAGCTAGTTGTGAACAGTCTGAGTGATCGTTTAACCAATTCCCAGATAACTTCAAATCTCAGATATCTCAGGAATGATCAAATTGACAATAATCTTTGTGCAATTACAATGCCCAATCGCAAGAATATCGGAGTTACATTTCAATTTAATTGTAATCTCTTTATTTTCGCTCTCTCTTTTGTACAAACTCTGAATATAAACCCCCTTAAACTATGAGGAAAGGGTTGGAAAACATTCCTGGAATTACTATTGTGAGCTCTTATAGCAAATACATAGAACAGTGGATGTAGGCTTAAGAGTTCATCTCGCTGAACCACTTTAAAATCCTTTTTGCCATTTACTTTATTGCATTCATTATCCATTCATTGCTGGTTATCCATAATCACGCACATACCAGTTCCGATCTTGCCAAGGTCGATCGATTTGCGCTAGTTGGTGCAGATTACTGTATCAATATTTTGGCGCTAGAAGGAGGGCCTTCGCCAATATCTCAGAAATTTCGGCAAACAACCACAGTGATCTAACCATTTCAGGCTCACGATGGTGCGTACAAGATCAAAAACCACCACCAAAAACCACAACGATGTGGAGACCACCCATTAAGAGGTGCAATAGGACACCGCTGGGCGTCAACCACCATTGCCGCCATCTCAACATGCCATGAATAACCAGGGGCCAGGAATGTCAAACCCCGAAAATGGCTAGCTGATGCAGATGATCAGAATTATGGTTACACAGGCAGTGCAACGGAACATGGCTAACTGAGAAATCAATAACCAATCGCCCAAAATCTTAACCAGCTGCGCTTCATTGATCCCACCCCGACGGGTCGAACTTCAGCCAGGGACCAATCTGGCTCGTCGAAGCCAAGGGGTGACCAACACCCTTGACGTCAAAGGGTGCACTCCACTCAACAGTATGAGTCACGCGGGCGAACTAGCCTAGGAAGGCGGCCAGGGAAACAACCAATGGGTGAAAGCGAATGTAATAGTCGCCCACAAGACGCTCGACCTACCAGACGAAATCCATAGTGTCAGCATGCCAGTTTTAACCCATGCTCAAGACAAGCCCGATCCTCGCAGGCTTGAGAGACGAGTAATGTGTGCTAATCTGACAATGACCGACGTTCTGGTTGTAATCGATGTCATGAGCAACGCACTAGCGAGCATAATAACACTTATCGACGGAGCCATCATGACTCAACCTCGTGCATCAATGCGCATAATGGAGGGGGTTCACAAGCGACATATTTGCGAACTCACTTGCTTGAGGTAAGGTTGAATAGAGCTAGCTAGGGCAATCACAATGAAGACTTGGATCGTGTGCATAAAATGCTCCACGATCTAAGGGTCTGCCAGAATGGTGCGATAGAAGAAATAGTGAGTTCCTCCTTCACATAGGAGGTTCGCCAAGCCCTGTTTCCACAGGGATTCAGGGTGCTAGAGAGTAAGTTCGATGGGAGAGGAGACCCTAGGACTACCTCGACAATTTCAATGACTTGATGAAGCTACACTAGGTCTGTGACCTAGCAAAGTGCCACTACTTCACAGTCACATTGGTAAAGGATGCCAAGAGGTGGTACAAAAGACTCAAGATGAACTCCATTAGTTCTTGGCAACAATTCCAAGCGAGGAGAACTGACAGGGATTCAGGGCGCTAGAGAGTAAGTTCGATAGGAGAGGAGACCCTAGGACCACCTCGACAATTTCAATGACTTGATTGAGCTGCACTAGGTCTGTGACCTAGCAAAGTGCCACGACTTCGCGGTCACATTTGTAGAAGATGCCAAGAGGTGGTACAAAAGACTTAAGATGAACTCCATCAGTTCTTGGCAACAATTCCAAGCGAGGAGACAGTTCTCCTCGTTGTACTTACAACAATTCCAAGCGAGGAGACAATTCGCAATACCTCTCAGTTACTTGAGCAATATTCTTTAGGAGAGAGATGAAACTCTGACCTTATGTTTAACGAGGTTCCAGAACGAGCAAGCAAAGGTCGCAGATGCACCCAAAAAGTCAATCCGGACTTTGCTAATTACAGGCATCAGGCCGAACACGGAGTTGTGAAAACAGCTCCAAAGTGAAGATCACGTGAGCTTGATGAAGTCTTATCAGACGGTTGCAAAGCACCAGCGAGTAGAAAGCTCTTTAGCAGTCCTAATTGGAAGCTCGCCACGAAGAGCTTCGGACAAATAACAAGATCGCTCATCAGGTAAGCGAAGGGGCCAAGACCGTAATGATAGGGACCATAATAGGTCCCAAAAAAGACAGAAAACAGATAACTGCAGGGACATGCAGCCTTTCTCGCGATACACAGAATATACCTCCTTACGTAGGACATAACTCACATTTACGAAGTCTTCCGTGAGCCAAAGAGATAGCTCGCTCCAGAAAGGATGAGAGGGGCTCTAGGCAAAAGAGATAGGCAACAATATTGTCGATACCACCGGGACCTCGGGCACAACACCAATGAGTGTCGACCTTTGAAAGATGCCATCGAAGACCTAATACAAAGGTGTCATATAAAGGAATTTGTCAAGAAGGTACCAGCTCACGAAAATACTGGGAGCAAAATAACTAGGTCCAGCAGGCCCCGACCAATGCCAACCATGAGGTCCTAATGGGTACGATTTACGAGGGGCCTGAAATAGCGAGAAGCTCAAGGCATGTTCACAAGCAGTATGCTCGTGAGGCCAGAACAGATTCGGTTCCCCAGGTAATCAGCTACGAATAGAGGTCATCAAAGCGGCTTAGACAGGAAAGCGAGGTGGTAGGATTCACTGTTGAAGAATGTGAAGAATCCCCTTGCCATAATCATGATGCGATCGTAATTGCAGCTAGGATCGACAATACTAGAGTGCTGAGGGTAATGGTCGATAATGGAAGTGTAACGAACATCATCTTCTTGGGAGCCTTCCGAGAGATAAGGTTCACAATGAGGGACTTGAGGGCGTGTCCTTCACCACTCTACGGATTCACCGGGGATAGTCAGGTCCCCAAGGGAACAATCGACCTTCCCATGACTCTAGAGGCAAGACCCAAAATGGGGATAGTAATGACTGAATTCTTAGTGGTAAATTACTCAACCACATACAACGTCATCCTCAGAAGACTGATCTTGGATGATTTGAGTGCAATCACATCATTGTACTGCCAAGCAATGAGGTTCCCGACTCTCGAGGGATTTACGACGATCAGGAGCTGTAGGAAAGAATCTCGAGAATGTTACAACCGGCCATAAATGCCGCATTAAAATAGCCACTCCCAAGAACAATGGTTATTGAGAGTCAAGATGATTAAGAACTACAGGAAAGAATCTCGAGAATGTTACAACCAGGCCATAAACGCTGCATTAAAATGGCCATTCCTGAGAACAATGGTTATTATAGAGTCTGAACCACACCTCAGACCTCTTGCATCCACAAAGAAGAACCTGCGGTAGGGCCAACGGAAGAGCTACGAGAAATATGTGTTAGTGAGGAAGATCCAACTCGCGTACTGAAAATTGGTAGTAGCCTGAGCAAAGAAATGGTCGATAATCTGGTGGGGTTTCTGAAGAAAAACCTTGAAACGTTCGCATGCACCCATGCGGATATGGTAGGGATCAACCTCGAGGTAATATGTCACGGGCTGACTATCGACCCAAAGGCTCGACCAATAAGACAGAAAAAAAGGTCTATGGATGCAAAGCGTTCTAAACCGCTCAAAGATGAAGTTGACAAACTCCTGAACATCAACTTCCTCAGAGAAGTAAAGTATCCGGATTGGCTCGCCAACCCAGTCCTGGTTAAGAAATTGAACGGCAAATGACGGATTTGTGTCGACTTCACAGACTTGAATAAAGTATGTCCCAAAGACAACTTTCTGCTATCACGGATTGACCAACTAAAAGATACGACAGTTGGAAACGTACTATTTAGATTCATGGACGCATACTTGGGATATAACCAAATCCCAATGTATCAACTTGATGAAGAACATACCTCTTTTATTACTGACCGTGGGATTTATTATTGTAGGGTTATGTCGTTTGGCTTGAAGAAGGCTAGGGCGACCTACCAACGCTTAGTGAATAAGATGTTCGCCGACCAGATCGACAAAACTATGAAGGTATACATCAATGACATGCTCGTTAAATCAAAGGTCGCCAAAATCCATGTTGAGCATCTGGGGAAAATGTTTGACATCCTCAAAAAATACAGAATGAAGCTCAACCCTCTAAAATGTGCTTTTGGAGTAAGCTCGAAAAAATCTTGGGGTTCCTTATAAATCAACGAGGCGTTGAAGCCAACCTAGAGAAGATTCAAGCTTTGTTAGATATAAAAAGCCCAACCAACATAAGACAGGTACAAAGCTTGACAGGGCGTGTGGCCGCACTCAGTAGGTTTGTTTCCCAGCCACAGACAGATTTTACCATTCTTTGAGACCTTGAAAGGGAAGAAAGGTTTTAAGTGGACAAAGGAGTGCGAGAGAGTCTTCCAGAAGCTAAAGAAACATCTGAGACAACCTTCTTTGTTGTTAAAACCCGTCCAGGGTGAGCCACTGCTATTGTATTTGTCGGTATCAAAGTCTGCTATCAACGCAACATTGGTACGCGAAGAGGGAGGAGTGTAGTGGCCGCTATACTATTTGAGTAAGAGGTAGCTCGACGCGAAGATGAGATACCCCGAAATAGAGATACTCGCCTCTAGAAAGTTGCTGCCTAACTTCCAGGCGCACTCTATCCATGTGTTGACCAACTTTTAGTTAAGGAAAATAATGCCTCAGGCAGATTGATTCAGTGGACAATGTAAATGAGTTAGTATGATATAAAGTACATCCCGAGAATTGCAATCAAAGGTCATTGACGGATTTTATATCAGAATTCTCCTATCAGCCAAAAGGGGAACGAAGCCCGCCAAAGGCAAATAGCTCAGACAAAATCGACCAGCAGAAGCCAAAGGTCGATGACCTATGATAATGGACTTTGTATATGGATGGCTCATCAAATGAAAATGGGGCAAGAAAAGGGCTCTTACTTGAAAGTCTCGTAGGAAACCCAATCAGAGCCGCAATAAGTTTCGAGTTTATTGCCTCCAACAACGAGGCTGAGTACGAGGTGTTGCTTGCACGGATCCTCCTCAACAAGGAAATTAGGGCAAAGTCCATCAAAATTTACAATGATTCCCAGCTCGTAGTCCACCAGATTACTGGGGAGTACTAGGCAAAGGAAGATATGATGGCATTTTACCTCTAACTGGTAAAATTTGAGCTCGAGTTGTTTACATTCTTTATAGTTCTTTAGATCCCAAGGGAGAAGAACTCGGTAGTTGATGGTTTAGCCTATCTGGCCTCTACAATGAACCAATAGAAAGCTAATTTCATACCAGTTAAATTCCTCCCAAGACCGAGCATTTCCGCTCCACAAAAACCAGTCTTAGAAACGAGTCAGAGATACAGTTTGATGGATGTAATCATTGTCTACCTAAGGGATGGTATACCGCCAGAAGGAAGAATTGAAGCCAAAACACTTCGCGCAAAGTCAACTCGGTCCAGGCTCATCAATGATAAGTTGTATAAGCGCAAGTTCAGTGTACCGCTACTGCGATGTATCGACCATGAGGATGCATATTATGTTTTGAGGGAGATCCACGAGGGGATTTGCGGGGACCATGTAGAAGGCAAATCTCTAGCATACAAAGTGCTTCGTCAAGGTTATTACTGGCCAACAGTTTTCGACGATGCAGCATACTATGTGCGCAGATGCGACAGATGCCAAAGATTTGCAGATACTCCACGAGCTCTATTTCAAGAATTAACTACACTGACAAGCCCTTGGTCATTTGTAATCTGGGGACCTTATCGGCCCTCCTCAAGAAAAATTGGGTGTTAAGTTTGCAATGGTTGCTATTGACTACTTCACCAATTTAGTAGAAGACGAGCCTTTAGCTACAATCACATCTAATAAGTTAAAGAATTTCATCTACAAAAACATCATTTGTAGGTTCGGAATCTGCCACACTATAATTACTGACAACAGGAAATAGTCTGACAGTGAGGACTTTAGATCTTTTTTACGAATAGCTCGGCATCAAGAAAAGCTTTGCCACTATTTATCGGCCTCAAGCCAATTGTCAAGTAGAGGCTGTAAACAAAGTCATTAAGCAGACCATTAAAAAGAAGCTCGACGCTCTGAAAGAAAGATGGGCCAATGAATTGCCCGAAGCCTTGTGGTCTTACATAACAACAGTCAAGAGCTCAATAGGAGAGACCCCGTTCTCTCTCTTATATGGGTGTGAAGCAATGGCTCCAGTCGAAGTAGGGATCAGTTCGTTCCGAATGGAAGTTTTCGATGATGAAGCCAATCAAGATCTTTGCCGCCTGAGGCTGGATATAGTCAAAGAACTTCGGGCCAAGTCTCAGTTAAGGCTTGCCTTATATCAGCAGTGAGTTAGGAGATACTTCAACACCAAAGTCAGAAACAGAGACTTTGAAGTGGGTGATCTAGTTCTCCAAAAGGTCATCCAGGATACTCAAAACCTGAACTTAGGGACACTTAGGCCCGAATAGGAAGGTCCATTCAGGATCTTCACAAAGCTCTCACTTGGAACGCCTCAACGACGAAGCAATACTACGAGCCTGGAACGCCAAACATTTATAAAGGTATTACCAATGAGCAGCTCGGGTTCCAGGCATGTGTTATTTAATCATTCATTGTAAGGCCGATTATGGTCAAAATGTCCTATCAATAAAAGAAGTATTATTCAAAAAAAAAAAATTGTTCATCATTGTTACTTTTACCTGTTTAGCGCTTATTATTCACTGCTTCAAAAATTGCGACATATACGATAACATCTAGAAAAGAACTTGGAGTCGAGTTCGAAAAAAGACAGCTTATCTCAATAAGCCATGCCAAAATCTGACTATATAAGGGTGAAATATCTCAAATCGACGAAGTTAAACTTGGAAAAGTTTAAGAAAAACACGTCGAAGGAAATTGGCCCTAAATTGATGACCAAAACTCGAAACGGATAATGGATCTGAAGTCGGAGTTGTCACATAAGATTTCATCGCATATATTCAAAAAAGCTCCTCAAGAAGCGAGCTACGCATAACTTGGAGCAAATTTGGTTTTTTTTTAGAAGTCCAGTTAAGACGATTGAAATGACTCTGTAAGATTATAAAAAAGAATTGGTCGATAAGGATATATTACAATATCTTCTTTTCATTAACGAGTTCGATTACAAATTTAACAAAAAAAAAAATAATAATAATCTTTTAGGCAGGTGGAGGAGCAGGGACATCATCTTCGGCCAAACCAAAGAGCTCGCCACTGACTATAACAGATGGACGGTTCCTCGACGGAAGGAATGGTAGCGACCTTTTTAAGGTTGGGAGCCTCACCCGTAGAAAGATCGGTAACTCTGGGGGGAAGTATAGCCAAGGGAGTCGGATCCTGGACTTCTTGCTTGAGGCCAATCTTCTCCTTACCTTCCTCGACCTCATCCTGGCCCTCACCATCATCCTTGAAATCATCTGAGTATACGTAGACCATTCCTTGAGTTTCGGTTTTCATCCTATCAACCTCTCTCTAATAAGCTCGCGGAAGGAAAAAGAAGTCAATCGAGGGGTGAACTTCCCATAACTTCTGCATGAGAAAGATTGATGTCTGCCAAGCCTGAGTGGTGATGGCCTCATTCAGCTCCTCAATTTGAAGCTTGAGTTGCTCGGCCTTAACTTTAGCTTTTCATTGACCTTCCACTTCTTGGGCAAGGTCAAGCGAGGTCTAGTTAAACTTTGTCTCCCAACCCGAGGGAGCTTTTTGGACTGAAGAAAGCTCATAATTCAGCTTGTTATTGGCACCCTACTGCTATGCCAAACTCTTTCCAACCTTGGTTGCTTCGGCTTCAGTCTTAGCTTATGCAACCTCTCGCCTTTATCTTGTCAAGGAACTCCCTTTCCTTGACCCCGAAGGCCGCCATCTCCTCCCTAAGCCGCTCAAACTCAACCTACTTTGCTTCCTTTGCCTTTTTAATGACCTAGACCCTAGCTAAGGCATCCTCTTTCAATGTCTCTGCCAGTTGCCATTCTTTGTGAGTGCCTTTCAACGTATGATAACACTCATCGTAGAGAAGCCTACTCGCAATGGCAGCCTAAAGAAATGATGAAAAGTCAACAAGAAATACTGATAGCAAGCATAAAACAATAAAGAAGGTGAACTACTAGTACCTTTAACGTATAGCTACACACCTAGGCCAGCATCTCGGTGGGAGATGAATCCCTAATGCCCGTGAATGTTTGCAAGGTGACACCATCCCTAGTCGTTGCGACCCCAACACTGATATGGTCGGGGAGTTGGTCAATCAATGCATCGACCGTAGTTGGGGTTGCTTCGTCCATCTTCTTGCCTCTCGACCGAGATGAGTTGGACTTACTTCCCCTGGCAGCGATAGTTTTACCCGTAGAAGCAGACTTTTTCTTGGCCAAGTCCTTAGCTATAGACTTCTTTTGGCCGTCAGCCTGCATGGCAACCTCTTTGCTTGACCCAACCTACTACTTGGCCACTTTTTGCTTTTCTGAGCCCCCTTGAGGCTCGATCAACTTCTTCTTGCCGAAGCCGTTATACTGTTCAGGTGTCTTTTGTTCTCCCGAGTCCACAATTACCTCAGGTGTTTTCTTTGTCGGCCCTTTTTGGGGCTCAGAGATATCTTTCCTGCCAACTGCCTTTAAGGCAATCATGGACTTCTTCACACTTGGGTCTTCCCCAAGTTTACCACCATTATGCTTCACGTCAGCAATGCCAGTGGGTTGCTTTGTTGCCAAAGCATCCGACGTTTTCTTGGCAGCCGTAAAAGCCACTGCCTTCTTCTTGAGGCCTTTTGGTTTCTCAGCCCACATTTCTGGAAAAAAGAGAAGCAAATGGTGAGCAACCTATCTACGTAGAAAAAATAAGAGCAAGCAAGCTATAACTAGCCTTTCTCGAGAATGGTAAGAAACTTGGTGTTGCCTTTACAGAAGTCATACTCCTTTAAGTGAGGAAGGGAAATGATCTTGTTAACGTTGTGTTGTCTATCGGGCAGGCCGCTAAAACGTTAGAGCCTTTGCAAACTTGCAGCAAAAAGACAATTTTGCTCGACATTAACTACAAAGCAAAGCAACTCAGTTAGCTTAAACATAAATTTTGAAAGTTGTTTTTGCACACACCGGGGGTCGAAGTCTTACTCGCTTCCAAAGCAAAAACACTGGTCTCCCAGGCCTCATAAAAGAAAAATTGGGAGTCGTAATGCGGGACCTTCTTTGGGATATTAATCAGCCCGTTGAAACGTACCTTCCTCATCTTGGAAAGGTAGTACATCTGGTCTTACCCCTTTTTTAGCCTATACAAATGGACGAGCTCCTCAACAGATGACTCACCCAAATCGGCGATCGTGTATGCTATATACAGACCTATGATTATAATGTATGAGTTCACAGACAGTTGGAGAGGAACAATGTCGAACCGTCTGAGAACCCTATCAATAAAATAATAAGGGAGAATAGATACCTTGCATCTCAGGAGGGTCTCAGAGATCGCCACCTATTCGGGTGAGGGATTCTTCCAAGAAGAATCCTTAGGAACTATCAAATTGAGTAGCGGTGCATAAGTCTCTCTTATGCACTTTAGGTCCTCGATATTAATCGAGGATTGTGGTTCCCTCTGCAGCCAATGAACTAGAGACCGCTTAGATTGAGCCAACTACACTGAGGCACGATCATACGAGCCCGCCGCATTAGGGTCCGAGCTTCGCGCGACGATTTCCTCGAAAACCTTAGGGATTATACCCTCGAGGACTGTCGAACTTGTAGGTGAATCGAACATGCGATCAATCATGTGGCTGCAGGATGAAGACATAATTAAAGCTCACTTCTAGGTACCTGAAACAAAAGTGAACCTGTGTCAGAGCTCAAAAGACTCGGCGACCTATCCACAATTTGCTTTTAGTTCAAGCACCCAAGATAGCTTGCGTCAGACGACGAATGCACATGATCTATCCAGGATTCTGACGGCCATCGCATTAAACCCTCCTTAAACCTAGGACCGTTGGAGACACGTTTAAAAACCTTAGTAAATCCCTAGAAGGCTCAATGTGGCCACGATAATGGTCACCCTTAGCCGCAAAAATAGAGAAAGCAACTAAAGAGAGGGAAAGAAGCCTTACTAGAATAAGAGAATGTGAAGAACTCGTCGAAAAGAGCACCGTGACGACAATGAAGTAGCAACAAAATAAGGAAAAGACGTCAAAGAATTTTCACAAGTTGAGTGAGTTTTTGATGACTTTGTTCGCTTTTATAGTAGCTTGCATGGGAGGCGAAAAGGCGGGGTTCGATCGTAGCTGTCGATCTACAGTGAGTCCCAACCCTCCATTTATTGAGTAATCTTAGCCCTTACACGTGGCCACGTGTCAACCATCAGCGAGGGGGGACAAACCATCAGACTGCTGTAATGATAACTATTGCCACACGTCACCTCAACTCGGTGTGTGGACAACTAAAGTCACCCACGCACGATGAAACGTGACTGTCAAAGGCTGCCGCATTTAATGCGACATAATCGCGTGGAATTTACATAATTGTCCTAACCATTCATATTCCAAGTTTTTCAGGTATCATAGGAGAGAGAAGATCAAAGTGTGGAGTATGTCGACAAAGCATGGGGTTCGACCCTTGGAGCTTGACCGAACCTGCGTCCAGAGACCTACTGATGATGTCGAGCTTGATATCAAATCGAGTGATAGTTTTTGAAGCCCAAAACGAGCATCGAACACTAGGGGGGCAGACGTTGTGTGTGATTTTTCCACCAAGCTCGGAGCATCGCGAGGATATAGTTCGATCCAGAACCAGCTCGACTCCACTAATTGTCTGACCCAACATAAGCTCGTTGAGCTATAGCTCGACCCAAAACAAGCTAGTCGCAAATAATTCGAGTGATCATTCAACCAATTCCCAAATAACTTCAGATCTCAGATATCTCGGAAATGATCAGATTGACAGCAATTTTTGCGCAATCACAACGCTCAATCGCGAGAATATCAGAATTGCATTTCAATTTAATTTGTAATCCCTTTATTTTCGCTTTTTCCTTTGTACAAACTTTGTATATAAACCCCTTTAAATGACGAGGAAAGGGTTGGAAAATATTCCTAGAATTACTATTGTAAGCTCTCACAGCAAATACAAAGAACAGTGGACATAGGCTCAAGAGTTCATCTCATCAAACCACTTTAAAATCCTTTTTGCCATTTACTTTACTGCATTCATTATCAATTCATTGCTGGTTATCCATAATCACGCACACACCAGTTCCGATCCCACCAAGGTCGATCGGATCGCTCTAGTTGGTGCAAATTTTTGTATCAACACATATATTACAAAATACAAATACATGTATATATCAATCAAATCAAATGGAAACACTTTTTTTTTTTTTTGGTATGTATATAATAAGTGGGGAAAGGGGAGTTAATAAAAGATTGCGACTTATCATGAAATGGGCCATCATGTGAGAATACGAAATACATTGATATATTAAAGGGAGGAACATAATAAATAGTAGAGATGGTAATGGTAGGGCAATGAGAGAAGAAGAACCATGTTTGATATTCATGTAAACTTGGAACAAGACATGTTCTGCAATAGTACCATGTGCTTAACCATAAACATCAGAGGCATAAATGGGAGGATAGGAAGCAACTGTCATTGTCTATCCCCATTTTGCAACCCCTTTCCTTTTCTCTTAATTTCACCCTTATTTGTTTTTCTCATCTCATCTTCATCTTCCCATCCTCCATGCTAACCTACCTCCTTATTTATTCAACTCTATTTCATTCTACATGCATCGCAACATAAATTTACTATATAAAATATATAGTCAAATTAATGGCAGTCGACCTTCGTTTAATTTGTCCTTTTTTTTCTTTTATACGAACTCCATGTCAAAATTTTGTTCTTTATGGGATTATTAACAAACTAATGTTGTATATATATAGAAGATTAGAGGTGGTTTACTTAATTTTAATAGCGTAGGATTATATTTAGCAAAGGGAAAGAAGTGAAATGAATTTATTAATTGATAAAAGGAGAAAAGACATGGGCGTTGGAGAGAGACAAAAGCAGACAAGGATGGTTTTAAAGAGACAAAACATATGGCATGAAATGTAGTACCTAGTGCTTAGTTTCCTTTTCAAATAATATTTATTTACTTTGGTGAATTAATGAATTGTAAAAACTTGAGAAAAAGTGAAAAAACACTGCCCTCGATTCACGAGGGTTGGAAAAAAGTACGGATTTGGGCTGTGATTCTTAACACTGCCAGAGGTTGTTATCTTTGTACTCAAAAAACTAATAAAAATAGATGCATGTGATTTTCTTTTTAGTTTCCCAAATATATCCCTTTGTCAGCTTTGTGTCTTTGTCCCTTATCAAGATTAGGATGATCCAATTACAACTCTCTTCGATATTTGCAATCTCATTTGAACTCATCATTACTTTCCTCTTAACATTAACATTAACCTAATTAAATTCATCTCCATAGAAGAAAGGGTATTATGGTAAAATGAAAAAAGCAAAAGGCAGAAAGGTAAATGATTGGGTGACACGTGGCTGTAGTCGATTTGACAAGGCTGTGAAGGACCCGTCACACCGTTGATTGCGTGGACGAAAACTGGTTAGATGTTAGATCATTTCATATATATTCTCTGTCGCTATACGTAACAGTAGTTGACAAAAAACAATCCAACCATCACTTTGATTTTTCTTTTTATTAATTAATTTAATTTAATTTTCATGCTTACAATCATCGTTTTCAAGATGAGAGAAGATCTTTCGGTTAATGCATGCGCAACCATGCACGCGCAAAGGCAAACCTATTTTTGAAGCTTTGGATTATAGATAAATGATACGGCCTGGGGGTGGGGGGGTTAATCTCAATTAAACAATTCTATAATGGACATATAATTACGTTAATGAAAATTAAGGCCCAACTATCATTAAAAATGGATTTGTCATTGAGTAGTTATAGATCTTCAAGGACTGAATTGATTATAAACGAAGGTCAAAACTCTTTAAAGTTTTACGTGTGATTAAGATGTGAAAAATTTGAAAAAAAAAAAAAAGATATGATATGGTGGTGGAGAGGGATTTGCTAACAGATCGTATATGCATATCCCTTCTTTTCCTCTTACTTCAACAACTATATAAATAATTAAGTAGTCTACTCCAATTATTGTCAATTATTTTTCAACCCAAATCACTCCAAAATTCTCAATTATGTAACTCCCATAAATTTGTCAACTTCCAAATAGAGTTATATATGTTTCATAATTAAGTACTACGGTTGGTTAATTGTCATT
>NW_022195264.1:0-27758 GCF_008641045.1 Pistacia vera
ATTTTTATATATCTTTACCAAAGAAATTAAAACAGGAGTAGAAACCAAGAGAGAAACGTCTCAAACAGTGACTAATCTTTGAGGGTGAATAAATAAACAAATCAAAAGAATTGTTCAATGGAGCTGCAACGAACACAATACCCAACGCTTTCCCGCGTATCATCCAGCTTTAGAATATTAAGATTTTTCCAGTTAATGGACCTAGCTAATTTAAGATATTGATTCCAGGGCCGCTCTTAATAATCACATCGCTTGTTGCCTACCCATTTCCACTTCTCTTTCTATCATTTTCTTCCCACACCACCAACTCCAATAATTAATTCCAATAAAAGGAGAGAGATATATATATACACACTGTTCTTGTTTCTCAATTTTTGATTTATAATTTGAATGGAGAATCATATCTTTACATTAATTGCCATAGCTAATTCATGCTTTTTTAAGCCATTGGACCACCTTTCATGTGAAGAATGCAATAAGTAAACTGCATACCCCATTTTTTGGTAAGTTTCAGACCCGACACACCAAAAGATGCATCTTGTTTTGATAAGATCAAAACCGCAAATCGGATTTTTATACTCAGTACAAACTCATGTTCAATTCTGATCACATCCAGAATCTTTCTGCAATTTGCTGCAAAAAGAAGCAACTTGTTTGACTCCCCAACAATTCCAACACACTTCATTACATTATTATAATGTTAGTTACTTAAACTAATTGATAATTGATGATAAACATGAGTTAAATGCAAAGTTGTAGCAGAATACTCATGTATATTTTCAACATGAGATTCTCGATGTTATAGGATTTTTTTTATGATGTCGATTTCAACTAGTTTCCTAATCTCATGTGCTTCCACATGGACTGCAATTTCTTGCAAAAAAAAGAAAGGTGGTGATTAAGTTTTAAAGAAAGATAATAACGGTCAAATTTTAGAAAGATTCTACCAACTCCAAGAGATTTTCCCACACAAAAATATATAATCATATTTTTATTATACTTTGTTTTTCTGCAGAGTATCTCAGTGAGCTATTGTCGTTTGTCAAAGAAAAAGGCATATGTGTGAGAGAGGCGAAGAAGGAGCCCACCATTTTGTGTACTTTGATTGCTTATTTCCAAGGTACGTTATGTAAATTAACAAGATTATCTAGATTCAGATTTGGCAAATCAAAATTCAAACCAAACCCTCAAAATTACAAATTCAAACTTAATTCATGAAGAAAGAGTGACATCAGAGCATTGCATAAAGATACATGTTACTGGTTACAAAGCAAATTCTAGAGTTTTGTGACTACCCATCATCACTGTTGGTTTTACTTTCATATTAAAGCAAAATGAAAACTCAGTGAAAATTAACCTCGATGTAGATGATACCATGATGACGTTTAGTGGATGTGGCAGAGACTATGGTACGTTATTTTAATTATAATTTCTATTAGTGCATTATGGATTTCTACTTTCTAGGAAAAGGGTATTCAACTAATTTAAAATAAATTGCAGTGATCTCACAGTAGAGGTGATACATGATCTGGCTGTGTGTAAAGAAAAAAAAAAAAAAGGCTTTTATTGATGTGTGTGCAGCTGGAACTAGATGAACCTGCAATTGCAAAATGGATTTGATAGATGCGAAAAAACTTCAGCTTTTTGTAGTTGGTTTTCCTTTATTAAGGAATAAATTATAGTCTCCAAAGGGTGAATGAATGATGATGTCTATTTGATTATTGGGAGGGAGCTGAAATATTCCATTACAAAATTTCAGCCTAATATTATCAGAAATCTTTATCCGTTCAAAAGGCCCACAATAGAAATGATTCAAAGTGCTAGCAATTTCACAAAGAAGTGAGCCATATCATGATCGTGAGCAACTGGGACGTCCACTAAGCACAAACAAAATCAACAAAAGAGCACTCAGAATAGCAAACAAGTACAATGAATGAACAGGGGCAATTTGAACAAAGGACTCCACGCACGCACCACGTCGTTAAGATTAAAATTCTAAGGGGCGTTTGGTTCAGGAATGTTAGATTACTAGAAATGTTAGATTACTGGAAAGATAAATTACCTTAGAAGATTACTGGAAATCTTTAAAAAAATGTATTTGGTTAGTTGGTGGCTATGTTATATGAATATATTTGGTTATGGAGAATAAATTGATGGATATGTTATTTAAATTACTAAATTGTCCCCCTTTTAAATATTAATATAAGGTTATTTTTATTATTAATTTTTGAATAATTCTTTTAACCCCAAATATTTCAGATTTAGCTAAAACACCCCCGCTTATATAAAACTTTAATTTATGACGAAATCACCCCCACCTCTTGCCGCCGCCTGCTGCCACCGCAAACCACCGCCGGAAATCTCCGAAAGCACCCGTGAGTACCTCACCGTGACGAAGAGGCTTCGATATGGCCGTTTTCGACCATTTCGATGGCCGAAAACGGCCATATCCAGCCAGATCTGGCCGAAAATGGCCAGAACTATTCTGGCCCGGCCAGATCTAGCCCAAACTTGGCCGTTAATGCCCAGTTCCATCGATCTGGCCTGATATGGCCGTTTTCGGCCATCAATATGGTTGAAAACGGCCATATCGAAGCCTCCGGAGCCTCCCACGAAATTTCGTTCCTTTTCAAGAACTCTGACGATTTTCCGGCGGTGGTCCGTGGTGGTTGGCCGCTGCCGGTGGTGGTGGCTAGGTGGCAATGGCGGTGGTGGCTGGGTGAGTGGTGGTCTGTAAATAATTTTAAATATAAGGGTATTATTGTCCAAAATTTTAATTAACAAGGGTAAAATTGAAATAGAATATTTATGTAAATCTGTTTTAAAGTAGGGGTATTATTGTCTAAAATTTTTATTAATAAGGGATAAAATTGTAACAAAAAAAGATAACCCTGGTAATCTTAGAATACCTAAGAAAATGAAGGTAATCAAATTACCTCTTATATTACCAATAGTAACCATTATTGGTATTTAAAGATTACCGGTATCTTATATTACTTGACAACCAAACATGGTAATCAAGTAATATAAGATGACATAAACCCCATAATTGAACTTCCACTTAACCCCCAACCAACGCTCACCCTAAAAGGAATCTCAGCATTTAAGTTGCAATTAATGAACACTCATTTTGTTAATGGAGGCAACACAACTCTGAGCATGATGAGTGGTCAATTCGAAGAAATGAGAGAAGGGAAATGCAAATTTTATGTGACAACAAAGCAACGACAATAGAAAATCTTACAAGACAAAATCTGCAAATATGAAGCGTATAAAGATCACGATTGATTTGACTCATGGGTTATATTCATTACGCAACATCGCAACTGATCATCATTATACAGTGACTGATTGTAGGTTGATATGATTGCGATCCACTCCTCAAACATACTAATGCTTGATTAAACTTCTCTTTTTGTTGCTGTTATTCTTTTCTCAATCGTCTTGATGGCTTTTAAATGTTCGGTTATCGATCAGGTGAGTGTCCATTCATTCAGGATAGTTTTGATAGTGGAAGGAACTAGAATCCTTGGTGCGCAAACAAAGATTGTCGTTCCGAGGTAGACCGACATCTCTCAAACCCAGTTGTAAAACTTTATATGTTCCACTTATTTTAATCTTTAGAAGGGGAATAGACATGTTCTTGTCTACTTGGAACTTCGTTTTTTTTTGCGTTGAGAACACCTATAAGACTTCCCTGCAGAATGCTACAAGGTGTTTCTGTATATTCACTAATGGACAAGCTATTGCTGTGATCCAACCCCACACCTTTCTTTTCTCTCACTCACATGCGTATCTACCTTTCTGCCAGTACGACCGATGTCAATACAGTTAAAACCAGAAGATTTCAACACGGTACTTGCTTATATGAGTTGCTCCAGCTCAACTAATGACACTCAACAATTAAATTAACCATTCTGACATTCGAAGCACAAAATAGCTTCAACTCAAAAGTGAAAGAATATTTGATACTTGGATGAGTAACCGAACAATGGGTATCCCTGATTTTGTTTCCCAGAATGCCAAAGGTATATATGTTCACAGTTTCTAAAAGCATCAGTTTTTTAATAACCTTTGAACGTGCATGTACAGGGGGTAATGCCTATAAGGCATGTCCAGCATCACTCCTAATTTGTCTTTGAAACTTGTCAGCCCATTCAAAATTAACGGTGCTCACTTGTTGCTTTCAGTACAGCTTTTCTCCTAAGGCTTCTATGCCTTTCTTCTAAAACCTATGCTAGCATCTACAATAACATGGTCAAAGAGTTTCAGAAAGTGGTAAACTCTACTACTCTATACTCGATTACAACCAAACTCCAAATCCAGCCAAAGTAAATATATCCTACCGCATTACATTTGGTGGAAATGACCTAAATCAAATGCACGTAAAACAAACAGAACTTCCACAGACAAAACTATCATGCATATATTACCATCTATGGTCCAACTTCCAAAACGGCCCATTCACCTTTCAGGAAAAAAAAGTTGACCAGCCTCATCTGCATACCGTCTCTAAGTAGAGCATAGGGCAATAAAGAGCTTATTTCACGCATATGCAAATGATGAATTGCCTTACTACCCACATTTGCAAAAAACGATATTTGTAGCTTTATACATCTAAATAATTGGGAATATAAGATATTCTGTCAGTGAATTATTATAAGACATCAGTGGTGTCCATTTTCACCTGATCTCAATTTCCAGTCCTATGTGCATAATAGTAAATGGAGAGATAAGGAGACCCATAAAATCAGAAAACTTAACAAGGCCAGCCACACTTAGTGTATACAAATAGGAAACATACATTCATGATAAGAAATCTTTTCAAGTTGATGTAATAGCGAAACTGCGTCTAACTTCCAAAACATAATAGGGCGTAAACAAACCAAAGCCAGTTCCAAAAAGGCAGCTGCTTAAACTCATCAACTTAAAGCCATCACCACTTGGTTGGAGATTCCAACCAACAGGTCTCCCTGGATCTGCTGCAAAGGGTAGAAAAGCAACTTGGGGTTACTATCTAGCTTCCAGAATTTCTTTCTTTCTCTTCAAAAGTGAATAGCATGTTGGACTTGAGAGTTGCCTCACCTAGAACATATTATGATATGGGTGTGATATTTATTTCTTCGTCACGAGGTAGTAAGTGAACCACTGGCCAAGAAAGTCACTCTTTACAAATTGACAAGTTCATATAATCAGTGAGAGGTTGTTATCTCCTCCAAGTTAAAGGCAGTTAAGTAACTCACCGACCCCACTTGTCCACAGCAAGCAGTCATCGACCTATTTAACTTGTCAATTTTTGCGTTGCCGACAGAAACACATACCTCACCCTCTTTTCATCAGTCCACTAAAGCCAACAATGAAAGAACATCAATACAGATTTCAACGAAACTTAAGAAGTTGCAAACAAATACCCATAAGTCTGGCACCAACTTTAACAGCCCGATGAAAGAAGATTTGCAATACCATTATATTTTAAACTGCAATCTGATATCAAGTTTGCAAATCAAAATAGGCACAGTTAAACACTCAAAAATGGACCAAGACAACTCCAGATGTTAACCCATTTGGATGCCTTCCATATGCATTTACTCTTTGAATCACTGTGGACAGGAGGGTCCTATCTTGACTCAAGGAATTCAAACACACAGTCAGTAATCTATGTTCATATCAACAATTCTGATAATACCATTAAGATTCATGAACCTCCGTTGTTATACAACTGTTGATGTATAGTTTCTGTATCAGGTTAGCAACTATTATTCCTTGCTCCCATCCAAATTTTGGAACACCTAAAGAAGCGGGACTTTCAATCAACTAGATGCATCTCTAAAAGATATAAAAGTTCTCACAAGAACCAATGGATATAGTGGACTATGACGAAAGTTTTTTTTGTCATAGCCAATAAATATCCTATTTGCACTAATATGTAAAGCAAGCTTCAATGTTCCAAGGACATATCTATATTCAACGCTAAACAATGAATAAGCAGCACAATGAGCTCACAAGTTGAGATACATTGATGAAACAGCATATCAAAAGTAGCAAATGCCAAAAAATACACAGACACTACTAAAATAAATAATAGAAACGGTGGAGTGTGATGCAGGACTAAATTGTCACAAATCATATTAATTATGTCCAATGGGTTGAGCATTTAAATGTGACATGAAGATGTATTCTCATGCAATATTATTGCTGTCAATGTTAGATCTCAAATGCTGAACGTTCAATGGTGGTTTTCAAAAATTCAAAATTGTGTGATATGAACTTAATAGCTTAATCCCATTAAACTAGTTAACCCACAAAAGTATATGGGATAAATACTTTATTCATGGTCTAGCTGTAAAGTTACATTCCAAGTCTCATCCCACACCAAGCATTCAGCATGCTCTCTGACGTACGCTTTGAGGCCAGCCTCACGACACCTTGTGCATACCATCTTGGTACTGAACACTAACGTGCAGTGAGGGTTTGGCCCATAGTGCTTGGGCGAAGCTGCTTCAAAGCCTTTGGAAATTGGTTTCCTCAATCCAGGTTTGATGTCGGCCGATTTTTAACGGAAGTCTACGAAACACTAGTGAATAAAAGGCTGTCACGTAACTAAAAAACAAAATCAAGAAGAGGACACCAACGACGTAGTAGATAGAGTCATTGGCCTAAATACGATCCTTAACCAACGATCAGGAAAAAGCATAATTACTGCAGTAATAAATTTCAGTACACATACTATCCATCTTACTGAAGCAAGGGCATATGAACAGCATTTGTTTTTTTTTTTTTTTCATATTTTTTTAAACAACTTAATTGATTTGCCCGCTAAGATAAGATCGTTTGGCACTTTGGCAACACAGGATGGTCTAAGAAGAACTTCAACTGTTGCCCTAATTTAAAGACCCAACGACGGGAAGAGTAATCTCACCCTTGTCCTTTTGAGAAAACTGAGTTTTCAGGTAAAAACTAAATTACGAATCCAAAACAATCAGCTCTGGAAAGCAAATAAAAAATCAGAGGGCACCCTAAAGGGTTTATTTGGGCGAGGTCTGAGCTGATTATGGCCTTCATCAACTGGGACACCAAAATTACGTAAAATACAATTTCACAAATAGGGAGAAAATTTAAAACAAATACGTAGAAATAGGGAATAGTAAATCTTTAAAATCCCTATCAATAAGTCTCAAAATTTCCCTACATAACAAAGAGACTCGTCTTTGGGGCAATTGGTTCTTGTGGAACCAAAAATCCTATATAGGCTGCAGCTTTTGTCCAATTTCTGTACTTTCTCAAAGTTCACATGTCTCTCATACAACGCAGAAATTCCAGAGGGTCATCTTAAATTAAGTATTATCCAAAAGAAAGCATAAAAACCATAATATTCACGGATCGAACATAGGAATTGTGTAAATCTCGTAGTTATTTTCAGTCAACTCCATACATTGCGATCACCGTCTATTTTTTAAAAATAGCATTAACATCCCCAACTTTATTCCTGTTTTAAACCTCAATACTAAACAGATAACAAAAAATAAATTATAAAGACACCATTACCAATCAAAGATTAAACTTTCTAACAAAAATAAAATAAACATAGCCAAAACAACAAATAACATAAAATAACCATGTGAGAATGATACGAAAAATAGGGTTTGAAAAACTTTTTTTGCAGAGAAGAGACCGACTTGAAATTGAACCGCAGACAGAGTGAGTGTGTGAGATTTGACTTGGATTGAGAAACGTATCCGTCACCCCGTCGAGTATCTGTAGATGGAAAGGAGTTTGTATCGATACAGACCGTCCATCTGAATTTTATTAAATAAATCTCACTGTACACGTGGTGTATCTCAGGAAAAATTACTCGAGTGTACTAGTAAGTTGCAATCAAGTCGAACACGGTGCTGCTCTTTGAATGTTCAGTTCAGAGACTATATTTTAAACGAGTGCGCGTCTGGTGAGGTGTACCGGAGGATAACTTACAAACTGACCGAAGTTGCAATAGAAAGATGGGGCTGTTTCTCAACCGGAATCTTTGACAAGATTAAAAAAAAAAAAAAATTTATGATTGTAATATACAAAATGATATGATAAAAAATAAATAAAAAAATAATAGTTACACTTACTAATAAATCTTATAAAGATTTTTATATAAAATGATGTAACAAAAATGGTATACAATATTTTTAACTTTTCTATTACTAACCAACTTTTTAATTTTTATATAAACTTTCTTGTATAAATGGATATGGTAAAAAATGAAATGGTGATTTTAAATTAAAAATAAATCAAATAATTAGAAAAATTACATGACAAAGTTGGTCATAATTGATCTAGAGTCTTAAAGCTTGGACTTGATCTCCCTTGTCATACATGCAAGATTGGATGTCGGGTTAGATCAACATACGACTGACCAGATCTAAGTGGTCGTGTGTCATTTTGGGGACTTCTGACCACCGTTCGATGGTGGTGGTTGGCTGTCGGCAATTATTAGGTGGATAAGAGTGTTTTTGTTAATTTATAAATTTTTATTGTAGGGGGTTTTTAGCTAAATTAACAAATATAAGAGATTAAAAAGTGTTATGCCTGAAAAGGTAGGGCTGACGCCAAGCCTTGTTAGCGTGGGCGGTTAGAGCTTAGGTAGGTTCTGCAGCAGTTCAGACGCAGCCACGTCGCATGCTGACGTAAGCGACATGCTCCTGCCAGTGTAGTGAGTATGCGCCAGAGTGGCGAAAGGCTGGAAACGTTCCACGTGTCCAATCCCCTCACAAGTCGAGGAAATCACCCGAATAGGTGAGCAACGGGACAGAAAGAAGGATTTGCACAGTAATCTGACCTACTCATAGATTCAATAATCATTATCTCAATTCATTCTACTATAAATAGAAGGCTCCTCTCCCATTTGTGGGATTAGCTAATTTGTCTCCAAAATAACATACATTCTCTCTCTCTCTCTCTCTCTCTCTCTCTCTCTCTCTCTCTCTCTCTCTCTCTCTCTCTCTCTCTCTCTCTCTCTCTCTCTCGTGGTATTCACTTATATTCTCTAAGCTATAAATCAGCTCATTGAACACGACCTGATCTCAATATTAATACAATATTGGTGGATGTAGAATTTGCTTATTTAAGCATCCAAACCACTTTAAACATTATTATTCACCCTTTAATCAAATACCCCTCATATACACGTGTCTTCTGAGTCAGCTCAGCATTTCTCACGTGTGATTAGTTGGTGTCAAAATCAAGCACCAACAAAAAATAATCTAATATTAAAAAAAAAAATGTAGCAAACATATTACAGAATCTGCTTATTTGATTAAATATTGTTTAGAATAGAATACTACCATAAAAAAAAAAAAAAAAAANGAATAATAAATAACAATTATAGAGTAATCTTTCCAAATATTACACCATATCTTTATCTATATCTTTTAAGTATAAAATGAATAAATTATTTAAGCAATAAGAAATTTCCATTATACCCAAAATTAAACTAACAAACCGGGAATTAATTAAATCTTAATATAGTTGACTTTTATATTCATAAAAAAATAGAAGCTGGTTCTCAATTAATTTTGGTTTAAAACTTTAGTGATAAATAAAATGTTCATAGATTTTAATTTCTATAAATTATAATCTACGGTATCATGATCAATTATCTTTAACTGACAGCTAACTTGCGTATTTAAAAAAAAAAAATTGTAATTCATAATTGCTTATAAAATAAATGTTCATTATTAAGTTATAATTATAATGTTTTTTTTCAATAATACCCAATTATGAATTACATTATGCTTATAAAATTATGAACTTCTGATAATATCAATATAAAAAAATATAATTATAAATAAGATGTATTTATACACTCAACGTTGTCGTATTATAAGAATAAATTGACATGACTTTGCTTGTGAGATTTTGGGTTGGACCATGCACAAAATCATAGTTAAAACATCAAAATTGAATTAATTTTTTTTGGGATTAAATTAGATTATATAAAAATTAAATACGATTGCGTTATAATGCATAACATTATAAAGATTAAATCGATCATTGATTTCATTAAAAAAATAATTAAGTTGACTTATTTTTAATGATACTGTAGGGGGACTGCATTAATAAAAATTTAATGCAGACAGTTAAAAAAGGATTGGGATCTTCAAAATTAGTTACAAATATTTTGTTTTATTATTTTGGTGAATATTTTTGAATCATTATTCTTTAATTAAGTTGGGTTATTATTACGAGGTATGATTTAAAAATTAATAAAAAAAACCCTATGTTTGTTAATTTAGTTCAACACCCTCAATAATAAAAAATTTATAAATTAACAAAAACACTTCTATCCACCTACAGTTGTTAGATTTTGACCACCATTGCCAGAATCTGGTTGGAATCTGGTTTCATTACCCACGACTGACCAGATTTGGTCGATCATGCGCCACTATGGCCTTTTTCTACTAGATGCACGGATCTGACAGAAAAATACCAGATTTACGACCGAATCTAGCCGTTGAAGGCCAAAGATATGATCTTCGTTGACAGACAACGATGACCATATATTAACCGTCATTGACGGCCAGATGTGGCCAAAGATCTGGTCGTCAACGGTCAAATCTTTGTCTACTGATCTGGCTTTTTTTAACCAGATTGGTGCATTATTAATCAGATCTAGCTGGTAGTGCGTCATTACGATTAGATTCTGGTCATCTTTTGATGGTGGTTGCTGGAATCTGATAAATGTGGATGGGTGAAGGTGTTTTTGTTAATTTATAAAAAAAATTGTTGGAAGTGTTTAGTTAAATTAACAAATCTATAGGGTTTAAAATGGTTGAATATTATAGTATAGGATTCTTAGAATAGGAAAACAAACTTGCAAATTCTTTCATGATAGGAATATAGTATTTTTAGAAAAAAGGAAACAAACGCAGACCCCCGTCTTTTAATACAGTCCAGTACAGTAAAACAAACAGAACGGAAAAATAGAAAGAAAAAGAAAATAGAGAATTTAAACAAAGCAAGTACAGTGATAGATCATAGAGGCTGAAGGATCTCTATAGCTGTTAACAGAAACACAGTCTCAGTGTAAGTATAATAACCAAGTTAAATAAAGCATGCAGGCAAAAACCAAAAACCAAAAATAAAACATTGTTTTGTTTAATTGTTTTCTTTGTTTCTGAAAACACTTCTTCTGTTTTCCCCCTCAGGTGCTTTTTAATTTTTTGGCCTGTTGTCAGATCTTGTTGTTGTGTTTAATCTTGTTGTTAAAGAGGAGAATTTAAGAGGGGGGAGTCATTTAAGATTGCGAGGAGTACTTTTTCTTGTAAGCTTTTAATGGTTTTCTGAAACTCTTTTTGAGTCTCAAATAAAACCGAAAGAGCTGAGCTAAACGGGTGGCAATATTTTCTGGATTGTTGCTTTAAAAGGTAAAGCTAGATAATCCCTTCTGTGTCTCTTTCCTTAGAAGGAGAGTTAGAGAAGCAAAGTGGTCACACATTTGTCGTGAAAAGAGTATATTTTAACCTTCACTTTCTTTTATACATCACAAGCAACACACAAGCCTAATTCATAATATACACTGTTGAGAGGATAAGTTTCTAAGGTTTGAGTTTTGATTGATTTTGATTTCTGGGTTTGTTTTAAGTGTCTGTTTTTTTAATAAGTTTTGCCATGTGTTGCAGATCTATATATTCAAGCAAATGTTATCACTGAAACAAGCAGAGGAAGACATGGTCACCAGCTTTAACGAGAATGATCAACATGAAGAGAAAGATGAAGAAATTATGGAAGATCAATCAAAGTTTGGCCTCAAAAGTTTCCTTTGGCATGGCGGTTCTGTATATGATGCCTGGTTTAGCTGTGCCTCAAACCAGGTACTTAACACTTCTTTATCATTTCAACTAGTTTTAGCTTTAAAAATATTGTTGTTTATTATTTTTTTTTTGGGTGGTTGCAGGTTGCTCAGGTTTTGTTGACTCTTCCATACTCTTTCTCTCAACTGGGAATGCTATCAGGCATTATATTGCAGATATTTTACGGTATTCTAGGAAGCTGGACGGCTTATCTTATCAGTGTTCTTTATGTCGAGTACCGAAGCCGAAAGGAGAAAGAGAATGTCAGCTTCAAGAACCACGTCATACAGGTTAGTTTTTCAAGAACAATCACCACAACATTTTCATAAAATAAAAACACTGTTTTCTAAATTCAATTTCCTATCACTTGTTTTGTCAAAACCTGCAGTGGTTTGAAGTGCTGGATGGTCTTCTGGGTCCGTACTGGAAAGCTGCTGGATTAGCCTTCAATTGTACTTTTCTCCTCTTTGGATCTGTCATCCAGCTTATAGCTTGTGCAAGGTAAAATTTTTATTAACATTTTTAATTTATGCCATTATGTGTTCTTTACTTCAACTTCATCTATTGAATTGTGGTAAATTTCTTGATGTGATTCCAGTAATATATACTACATAAATGACAACTTAGATAAGAGGACATGGACTTATATCTTTGGAGCTTGTTGTGCCACCACTGTGTTCATCCCCTCATTTCACAACTACAGAATTTGGTCTTTTCTTGGCCTTGGTATGACCACCTACACAGCCTGGTATTTGACCATTGCAGCCCTTGTTCATGGCCAGGTAAATTGATTCAACTGCCCTGATGCTTTCTTGGTGTCTTCTTTGCTTCTCGGCCGTCGGATTTGACCCCTTTTTCTTTTACTTTTTTGCAGACTGATGGTGTAACTCACTCAGGCCCATCTAAATTGGTTTTGTATTTCACAGGCGCCACCAATATACTTTACACTTTTGGTGGACATGCCGTCACCGTGTAAGTAAACAATAATATTTTTTATTGTTGAAATTTGAACAAAACTTTTTGGATAGACTCATTAGTATCAGAAAATGGTTTCCATCTGTATAGCAAATGCCAAAGAGTCGATTTCTCGTTTGACATATTTTGGTGCCTCAGATTAGTCAGTCATATGCTTTATTTTGTGTGTGTGTGGTGCTGTATACAAAAAGTCCTGCTGTTACGTGGATTTTAAAATTTTAGTCAATTGACTTCCGGCGAGTCATATACAAAAAATTACCACTTATCTTCATGATTTTAGATGGTTTTTATCCTTGTTACTCCAGAGGGTGGTCCTCATTTCCTCTGCTACTTTACTTGAAGATTTTCCTCTTTTTTCAGAGGATCTTGATTGTGTTCCCTTACTAAAAAGTGGTCTCCATATGGATGCCCCACAATATTCATTTTGGTCCCAGATTTTCGAAAGTAAATAAATGGCTGTGAGTGAATGTTGACTAGTAATTATTATGTGTAGAAATAAGTAATTTATGATCTTAATGTTACAGAGAAATTATGCACGCTATGTGGAAGCCTCAGAAATTCAAGTACATATATCTCCTTGCCACCCTTTATGTGTTTACCCTAACCATTCCATCAGCTGCTGCTGTTTACTGGGCATTTGGTGACCAGCTCCTCACCCATTCCAATGCATTCTCACTGCTTCCACGCAGTGGATGGCGTGATGCTGCAGTTATCCTGATGCTAATTCACCAGGTTTGCTCATAATGTCAAAAGTCACCGACATTCATATTTATATGTAGCCTACACGGAAATATAATCTTGGCTTATGTATTTTGCAGTTTATAACATTTGGGTTTGCGTGTACTCCATTATATTTTGTGTGGGAGAAAGTGCTGGGAATGCATGACACAAAGAGCATATTTTTGAGGGCACTTGCCCGGTTACCTGTGGTGATACCTATATGGTTCTTGGCCATTATATTTCCTTTCTTTGGTCCTATTAACTCAGCTGTGGGGGCTCTTTTGGTCAGCTTCACCGTCTACATCATTCCTGCTTTAGCCCATATGCTCACTTACAGATCAGCCTCTGCTCGAAAGGTATATAACTGGTCCCATATTTCTACCCAATATACATACTATACTGCCCTTTGTCTAATGCGTTCTGGTCTTTGATATACTTAATCACTACATTATCGGTCACATTGCTTTACAGTTAGGGCATCTTCTGTTCCATGTTTTACAGGATTGTACAAATCATGTTGTTTTATGGATATGATTCTAGCTAGTTTCATATTGTAGGACTTGTACTCTCAATATCACTCAGTTCTAGGACCACTAGTGAGTTTAATGCTTGAAAATACAAATTTATGAACCAAAGATAAGGTTGGTGGCATCTCCTTGTCAGTTTTCTGCTATTTTCATAAATTATACTCCTATACTAACCACATCCCAGAAGTAGCTGGCAGCCCAACCTACTTATCTTAATTCTTTATATCAACTAGATGTAAACCCTTTTTCACCCATCACCATGATTGCCATTAAAGGCATAAATATAAGTACCTTAAATTCTGTTATATCAGTGAAACAAGTTGACACATTTTGGTCTTGTCTAAGCAGAATGCAGAAGAGAAGCTTCCCTTCTTCCTCCCAAGTTGGACAGCCGTGTATGTGGTGAACGCATTTGTGGTGGTATGGGTATTTGTCGTTGGCTTCGGATTAGGCGGGTGGGCTAGCATGACCAATTTCATCAAACAAGTCGACACATTTGGACTTTTTGCCAAGTGCTATCAGTGCCCGCCCCCAACGCCTGCAACAACACATCACTGAGTATGGTTCTAAACTTTGTTGAACCTGAAATCTTCCCAAATTTCCACCACAGCATTCTTACATTCTCTCTTGTATATAAACAGGGAAGCTTCACCATCTCCCCGTATATGTAGGTTGCTGTATTTTGCCCTCTTTTGTTCTTTGGTTCAACATTTATATAAAAATTACTAGATGATTGTGAATGGTGAATTGGTGATGTTCTTTTTTTTATTCAAGCAAAGTTTATATTTACAAAATCTCCAATTCTAGAACCATTACTTTGTGCTATGATTTTATTAAGTTTTGCCTATAATTTTTCCATCTTGATTATAAGAAAACTCAAATGAGCCAACCTCAAGTAGTTGGGTGGTCAAGGAGGTTTGCTTCCTTCTTAAGTTTTTGGATTCAAACCTTGGGCCGATTTATCATAATAACATATAAGTTGTCCCGACACCCCGGTTATGAAAGAAAAATCTCAAATGGGCAACTGGGCACATGGGTTAAACTTAAAAGATTGGACTGGCTTCTGCTAGGCTCTTTGCATGTGAGCCCACATGAATCCAAAACAGATAATTACACTTAATAATCCAAATTAAACCACGTCCTTTGACTAATAATTGGGATTCTCCCTTCCACATGAATCCATTACTCTTATGCTTGTCTTCTTGCTCAATCATACCCTCTTTTACATCACTTTGACTAGTCAAATTATATTTTAATTAATTTATTTGTTTTTATACTTGGGATGAAGGTAAATTTTTCCAATATGGCATATATGAAGAGTACAAAGTCCTTTTGTCCCCAATAAGATTGTATAAATCTTGTTTGCTTTTGCATAGCTTTTTAAACAAACAACTTTAGAAAAAGTAATTTTAAGGTAAAAGCACTTTGTTAAGATAAAGAGACTATAAGCATCACATGTTTTCATATAGTCAATGCCTTTTCATTGTAAAGCATGTTGATTCATGTATAAAATAAAAGATGTATACATAAAAGCTTAGAGAAAAGTGACTTTCATTTTAGTTGTCGAGAAGACACTATAGCTCTGTCTCATCGTATAGTTATCATATATCAATTCATTTCACTATATTCCTTATCGGCTTTATCATAATCAAATTTCAAGTCTTGGTTTTATAGATTATACTACACTTACAATCTAATCTTACAATCTCGATATAACAGCTCGTAATTGGTTTCTGATGAATTTTTCCACCTGACCAATTGTGAACTACCACGTCGAGATTGTAAAAGAGAGTTTATAAGATTGAGTTACGAGTCAATCTTTATTGTGGCTTAATTTATAGCACTTGAATGTCAATCACTTCAATTCTCTTACCTTTGATTTCTCATCATGCTGTCATACAAGTTTTTCCCTCTTTTTAGGTTGGGCTGTGAACCCACAAATTTCAGTTTATGCTTGGGTTTGGGCTTTTCCACAACCATTTTATTCATAATATTTTCTTGACACACTCCATCAAATTCTGAACACAATCCTTCGCTAAACAATGTAAAATCTGAGTAATGCATGTGAGATACAATAAATAACATTCTCCATTCCATTCTGGGTTTGGATCATGCTTAGAGAAACCTTTAAAAAAAAAAGGGAAGATCCTAGCCTGAAATGTGCTAGTTCTAAGGAGTATTCATCAAAGAGCAGAAACTAGATTCAATATCGACTATAATTTTAACGACATAGACCTCAAGATCGAGTTTTCATACACTAATATGAGACTTGGTTACAAAGTACTAAAATGGCTCCATGGCAAGCTTAGTGAAGACACTACCAAATTTTGGTAAATCATTCTCCAACTTTGAAGCCTCAATCAGCACACTCTCCATGCAGTCTTCTTCTTTCTTGGCCATTGCTTGCAAGTTCACCATCAAACTCTCAAGCCTACTCTTCTCCATTCTATGATTTTGCACTGTATCTTTTAGGCCTTTTATTTCAAGTTGTGATAACTTAAGCTCAATCATCATCAGTTAACTCCACCAACCTTCTCCTCAGTGGTATCACAATTGTACCCTACATTTGCAACTCCTCCATCGTTTGCCAAAGTCTTTTAGCCCTGACCCAAAATCCACATCTTGAAGAATGAATTTCTTTCACGGTTCTTCATAAATTGATCCCATGTAGATATTAAACTCTCTCGTGTTAGTTCAGACAGTTTCGAAGCTGATAAAAATGTGGATTTTGAGGTATTCCATTCAAGATTCTAGTAACCGTTGTCAATGGTAAAGGCGGTTTTTCACTGGTTCTTTATTTGCTTCAACCCTTGTTGCGTTCCTTTGCTTGACCTCAACTGAGATGAAGAACAACATAGTTGTTTTGTCTGAGATGATGACAGTACTGTGAAGAACTAAAGGCCGGTGCTGGTGCAACATTTGTGAGTACACAGCTGGGAGATGCAGTTGTACTGATAGCGGCTGTGCTACCAATATTAAAACTGAAAGGAGATGACTTGTATCAAACTGATTTGCCGGAGCTTGTGTGACACCGGGGGGGATTCACTTCGAGACAGTTGTTGACGTAACGAGAAAATTTTTTAATTTTTGTTTGCTACTTTTAGTGCAAAAAAACTCTACTGTTATCCCCGGCTGAAACATGGTTGCCATTATTATATTAGAGAACGAGAGAGAAGACTTACAACATAGAATTGAGTAAAGCTCAAAGTGATACATACACAACATATATTTACTTACTAGATGTTGAAGTATGATACATTAAAACATACTCGTGTGACTGAAGGAGAGTAGAAGAAATTCTTACCGTAGGTGTTGAACCGAAACACCAAGGGTCGAGGGGTGCTGAAGAATGTACTTGTCATGGCTGTTTTTAAGTGGAGGAGTAATAACAGGTGACGATCCAAAGGGGAAGCAAAAACAGTTAACATATTTGTAGTGATCGAGATTAGAAATACAGATAATTACCAGGTACTGAAGCAGAACTCGAATGGTGAAGGGTGATGGTGGAACTGTTGTCGAGGCAGCTAATTAAGAAGAGAATGAAGCTTAATATGTATGTTATATATATATTTATAAATTTGTGTGTGAGAGTAAGCAGATATATTACCAATGCTAGATGATGATACAAAGAAAGCGGATCGATGCCGTCATGGGTGGAAAGTGGAAGAGAGCTGAATCAGGGACGCAAAGGGAAAAGATGGAAGTAAAGAAGCTAATTTGTTTCCTTCTTGCTGAGTATAATTTGCGTAGTGAATAAGTAGAAGAACCTTTAATTTAAAGTGTGTTTTAAATACTTGCAAGGTTTGGAAGCTGAATCAGGGGCGCCAAAGGGGAAAGATGAAGTCTTTTGCCATGGCCAGAAGAAAGAACCTTTAATTTCTATTTCTCTTCACTTAAGATAATTACATTTAAAATTGATGAAAGACCAAGTTTGACCAGTGTATTACAAATTTGCCCATGATTTAATTTTCAAGATCAAAAATGTTAATTGCTCAAACAGTTTCCCAAACACACATTTGCATAAGTTCATTGCAAGGACATTTCTTTTAAAACAGAAACCTAATAAGATACCAAAATTATTAAAATATATACTATATTTAAAATTTGTGTTATAATGTAGTAATATTTATGACTAAATTATATTAAACATTTTTTTAAAAAGTTTATGAACATTTATGTTAAAGTATATTATTTTTTGTAAATTATTTATAATTTGTAAAATATATTAATTTTACCCGTAGAAGTTATTTAAAATATATAAAATTTTTTAATATTATTAAATTTCAATTTTTTTTTTTAATTTTAATACTCTTTTTATAGGAATATCTTTGTAATTGAATTTTGGTAAAAATATTAATATTTTTTAATAAAATATCTTGTCAAACCCTAAGAGGTTTGGTCTAGGTGTAAAAAATGTTTGTTTTTTTCATTGACTCTGATTCAAACCGCCTTAAGACCACCGGCCAGGCGGCACCTACCATATTTTGTTGGTTTACCTTAAATATTAGGCTTGTAAGGTGTTCAAGGGCCCCGAGAATTAGTTAAGTTGCACGTAAGCTGGCCTGGACACACCGGGTCATTAAAAAAAAAAAAATCTTTGTCAAAATTTTAAATATATAACTTAATTTTGTTCAATAATTTTCAATACGAAAATTTTAAATATATTAAATTTGATAATAAAACATAAATATTTTCACAAAAAAATTTTGAGGGGTCAAGGGTTTGAGTCTTTATGTGCCAATTTAATAATGTCAAGTGTAAGGGGGTGTAAGGGGCTATTTCGAAACTTTCTCGGTGTATAACCCACTAATTAACTACTGCCATTTGGAAAGACCCTAAATAACTAAGGGTGCATTTGGTTGGAGGTAATGTTGGATTACTGAGGTAAGGTCATCTTATATACTTGATTATCACGATTGGTTGTCAAGTAATATAAAATTTCGATAATCTTCAAAAAACCAATAGTAGTTACTGTTGATAATATTGGAATAATCATGATTACCTCCATTTTTAAAATCAATTACATAATACTACCATTGCAATTTTACTCTGTGTTAATAAGTTTTTGAACAAAATATTCTTATATTTAAAACAAATTGCAAGACTATCACCGCCACCCAAACCACCATCGGCCACTAACCGGGAGATGTCGATATGGTCGCTCCAGCCCTATTGATGGCCGGAAAATGGTCAGATGGCTATAGATTTGGCAGGAAATGGCCAGATTATTGTAGCCATTTCTGGTTAGATCGTTAATGGCCAAATCTATCAGCAATCTAGGTGGCGGAAGGCGGTGCCCAGGTGTGGTGGCTGGCGGGTCGGCAAATGGCTTGGGGTGGGTTCGGGGTGATTTTGTTACAAATTAAAGTTTTATTAAGTTGGGGTGTTTTAGCTAAATCTGAAAAGGTGGGGGTTAAAAAAAATATTCAAAAATTAATATAAAAAATGATATATATTAATATTTAAAAATGAGGGCAATTAGTAATTTAAATAACATACCCACCAATTTATTCCAACTAAACCAAACACATTTCCCTAAATATTTCCAATAATCTTCAAGATAATCTAACTTTCCATTTATATAACATTCCTAGTAATCTAACATTCCCTGAAACTAAACGCACCTTAAGGGAGAATAAAATTTCATATCCTAAGTTGGGGACAACAATTTCGAAAACTATATTTAGGCCCTGCAGTTAACCAAATGTTGAGTAAATGTGATGGGAAAAAGGAGAATTAGAGTAATTTCAATATTTTTTTTTTTAAAAGTAAAGGCTCCATTTGATACACTTTTCTGAATAAATATATTTTGAATAGGATAGGATAAGATTTAATCAAATATGATAGTATTTTAAGAATGTGTTTAGTACATTTTTGGAAAACATTTTCTGAAAATATTTAGATTATTTTAACCCCTACATTGTTAATTTACTAAAACCCCTCCACAATAAGTTTAAAATTAAACAAAACACCCCTACCAACCTAACGATTGTCGGCAGCCGGCCACCATTGTTGGACGGTGCCCAGAAGTCATGGAAATGGCGCACGACTGGTTGTATCTGGCTGTCGTGCGCCGATCTGGCCGTTTTTGGCCAAATCCAACGTGGATCTGGCGGAAACGGCCAGATCTACAGCCAAAGATCTGGCTGTTATGATGGTCATATCTTGGCTATCGTTGGCCATCAACGCTGGCAAGATATGACATTTGTTAACGGCCAGATCTTTGGCAGTAGATCTGGTCGTTTTCGGCTTAGATCCATGGTGGATTCTGGTTAGAAACGATAGACGACCCATAACGACCAGATCTAGCCACTCCTGTGTCGTTCGACGTGTCGGTGGTGGTCGATGTTGGTTACTAGCGAGCGACTGTTGCTTAGGTGGTGTGAGGTGTTTTGTTAATTAAAACTTTTATGAGAAAGGTAATTGTTAAATGTTTTGAGTTGAATAGAATATGATTGGATTTTGACAATATTAAATAAACACGTTTTTTATTTTTTAGGATAGAATAGTGTTGGAAAAGTTAAACAAACAGGGAGAGAAAATAAAACCAAAGTTGGGATTGTGTAAAGATATCGTGATCGAATTGGGGTTTTATGGGCATTATGAATTAGTGCACAATCTAAAAATCTGTGGATTTCAAAATTTATTTATTTTTAAATATAAAAACATACAATATTATTTGTACTAAATTTCAAATGCATTCTCCGTGATGCGCAGTTGCCCTAATGCTAATTATCCAGGTTGCTCAGCCCCAACATACATTTATACGTAGCCAATTAGTAATTAAGCAATTAATTGTCACAAAAATTCAATTTTGGGCATCAGACAGGTTGGAGGTGCTTATGATTTTCTTCATATAGGCAATACCGATCCGCTTAGTAAATCATTGGACATCCTTTCCTTTTCATTTATAAATTAGTTCATATATTTGCTTCGTGTGTTGTGTAGGAGGATTCAATCATTTCAATCTGGGGATACGAGCTAAATAACTGCGGTAATATCCTAACATTATTGGATGTAGTTGCTAAGAAATGCACGATTGTTTTAAAATTGAGAAAGAGAGTGATTGTTTAATAAGCCCTACGCACCTGCTGCACAAATTTCCTTGTATTTTCAAATTTTTCTGATGGTGTTTCCCTCTTGAAATTTGGGTTGTGATGTGAATTATGTGTTAGAATCTGTAATTGTGGGTTGTGATTGGGTTTTGAAATGATTTATGGGAGAGTCAATGGTTTTTGTTTTGAGTGGTTTGGTTGCAGTGAGTGGCTTTGATTGGGTTTCTTTGTTTTTTGTTTGTGAAATTTGTGTAGTTGTGGTTTGTTTGATTGAGTTTTGAAAAGAGTTTCCCTCTTTCAAAATTGAAAAATACATAATCCACGACCACTCTCATAGACTTCGTCTCCACAATCTGATGTATTTAACTCCTAATTGGCCAACTTGTATAGGTCTCACTCCTGAACATTACGGTTGACTAATTGTGAACTGTCACATAAAGGTGTGTGAGAGAAAGTTGTAAAAAAAAAGTTGTGAGTGCAACATACTCTTGAAATTTAGAGAGACAGTGTTGCGTGGGCTGTGCAGGGGACCAGTTGAAGGATTCTGGGCATGGAGTGGGGAGTTGCTTGGCATGGTGAGGAAGAAGGGGGGGTTCAAGGGAGGGTGAGGGTATTAAGATCATTATCTATTCAATGTGAAAACTAACGGAAAGTGACTAAACGGCAGGGGCGTGAGGTAAAACTGATACTAAAGGGGGTTAGTTTGATTTTAACCACACAAACCTTAAGATCGAGTTTATGCACTAATATGAGACTTGGTACAGAGTACTAATCATGAGTCAACGACAATGGCTCAAAACTCCATGAGTAATACACTTACAAAGAAATTTTACAAAGATCTCTATACAAAGTGATGTGCTCAAAAAATGAATGGAATAGTGAATTTAATAGTTTGACTTTTATTTCACTCTTCCATTCATTTTTGCCAACTCACTTTGTATAGAAATCTTTGTAAGATTTCTTGTAAGTATAGTATTATTGTAACTCCATAGCTAGTTAGTGAAGACCCACCAAATTTTGGTAAACATTCTCCCACTTGAAGCCTCAATCAACACACTCTCCATGCAGTCTTCTTCTTTCTTGGCCATTGCTTGCAAGTTCACCATCAAACTCTAGCCTACTCTCTCCATTCTATGATTTTCAGCCTTTATCTTTAGCCCTTTTATTTCAAGTTGTGATAACTTAAGCTCAATCATAACATCAGTTAACCACCAATCTTCTCCAGTGGTATCAAATTGTACCCTACATTTTGCAACTCCTCCATCGTTTGCCAAAGTCTTTTAGCCTTGACCCAAAAATCCACATCTTGTAAAAAATGAATTTCCTTCACGGTTTCTTCAAAAATCTGATCCCATGTAGATATTAACCTCTCTCGTGTTAGTTCAGAGAAGTTCGAAGTTGATAAAAATGTGGGTTTGAGGTATTCCATTCAAGATTTCTAGGAAACCGTTGTCAATGGTAAAGGCGAGTTTTTCACTGGTTCTTTATTTGCTTCAACTCTGTTGCTTTCCTGCTGACCTCAACTGAAGATGAAGAATCCACCATAGTCTGATTTTGTCTGAGATGATGGACTGTACTGATGAAGACCTAAAGGCCGGTGCTGGTGCAGCATTTGTGAGTACACAGCTGGGAGATGCAGTTGTATGATGCGGTGTGTACTATTATTAAAACTAAAAGGAGACGAATGATTTGCGGAGCTTGTGTCGACCGGGGGGCGCTTCACTTCGAGACAGTTGTTGACGTATACGAGAATTTTTTTTCATTTTTGTTTGCTACTTTTAGTGCCAAAAAACTCCACTGTTATCCACGGCTGAAACATGGTTGCCATATTATATTAGAGAACGAGAGAGAAGACATACAACTAGGATTGAGTAAAGCTCAAAGTGATATACATACACAACATATATTTACTTACAGATGTTGAAGTATTGATACTTTAAACATACTCGTGTGACTGAAGGAGAGTAGAAATTCTTACCAGTTGGTGTTGAACCGAAACACCAAGGGTCGAATGGGTGCTGAAAACATACTTGTCATGGCGTTTTTTAAGTAGCTGAATAATTAACAGGTGACAGATCCAAAGGGGAAGCAAAAACAGTTAACATATTTGAGTGATCGAGATTAGAAAATACTTACCAGGTACTGAAGCAGAACTCCGAATGGTGAAGGGTAATGGTGGGAACTGTTGTCGAGGCGGCGATTTAAGAAGAGAATGAAGCTTAATATGTCTAATAATATATAGATAAATTTGTGTGTGAGAGTAAGTAGATATACTTACACATACTAGATGTTGGTACACAGATAGAGGATCCTGACTGCCGTCATGGGTGGAAAGTTGGAGAGAGCTGAAATTATGAGACAATAAGAAGCTCAGTGTATTGTAAGTACAGAAATATAGTGTTTTACTGTAAAGGGAGTATGTTTAAGTACTTACAAGGTTTCGAAACTGAATCAGGGACGCCAAAAGGGAAACGATTGGAAGTTTTTGCCATGGCCAGAACAGAAGCTAATTTCGTTTCCTTCCAAGATATACATGATGAAATGTACATATATAAATATAAAAAAAAACATTAGTATTCTATCAGAAACGGGTATTGAATGTTGATTGCATTGGACTTGGTGTTAGCCGTCAAAATTATTAATTGAAAATTGAACGTTTAAAATTTCAACACTGAAAAGTATTAATTCTTTAATGAATAAGTAAAAGAGCCTTTCTCCAGTCATGTTCTTTCCACTCCTCAAAGCAGGAACGCCGCTCACTTTGTTCGGGGTTCTAGTAATTAAAGGTTACCCTCAAAAGTATCAATAAAGGAAAGTTATATTTGGAAAAGTTTGTAAATAACAACTTACACCCTTGCCGTCTCTTTTGCCATTAAAAATGATGAAAGGCCAAGTTTGATCGATGTAGTTACAAATTTGCCCATGATTTATTTGTCAAAAATCAAAATATTAAATTTTTGATAAAATATCTTTGTCAAAAATTTAATTATATTAACTTTAACTTTTTTTCAATAATTTTAAATATGAAATTAATATCTTAATATACTTTAAATATATTAAATTTGATAATTAAACATAAAAATATTTCACAAAAAAGCTTTGTAGATTTTCATATTAATGTTTATGTATTATACAAATAATTATATGAAATGCCTTGAGCAAAGTGTTAACGTTATGTTTAATTATAATTAGAGGCCACGGGTTCAAGTCTTTATGTACCAATTTAACGTGTTGAAATGTCATTCTTGCCCTTTCCCATCCATTTAGCTAGACTTGACAAAATGGTTGGGTTGGGGGGGTACGGATTGGGTCAATGGGTACGGGTTAAAAAATGACTCTGATTCTATACGAGTTCAAAATATTGGACCTGTACCTTACCTTATGCGGGTATAGGTTGACATGCAGGTACTCGCATTTTCTCACTCTAGTTTCAATTTTTGTAGTTACCCCTCACAATTTCTACAGTTTTTTATTTTTGCAGTTAAAATCCCACAACCGAATACTTCATATTCAATTTATTTCAACAAAAGAGTTCCCAATCAACTCATTTTCAAATCAATTTAAAACCAACAAGCATATAGAAAACAAAATGCATAAAGTCATAAAACACTAAAACATAAATACAAATACGAACACAATAATTAATTTATCGGCCAAAAGAGACAGCAAGTTCAAGTGTCATTCCTGCCCTTTCCATCCATTTTATCGACCAAAAGAGACGACAGGGGATGTAAGTGGACTATTTCCAAACTGTCCGGGTGTAAGTATATTAACCCACTAATTAATTAACTACTGCCATATGGAAATAGCCTAAATACGCTAAGGGAGAATTATAATTTATCATGTATATGGAAATAACCTAAATACGCTAAGGGAGAATTATAATTTTATCATGTATATGGAAATAACCTAAATACGCCTAAGGGAGAATTATAATTTTATCATGTTAGGGAGTAGGGACGTCAATTTCGAAAACTAGTATTTTATTCCCTGCAGTTAACAGACGTTTGAGTAAATGTGACGGGGAAAAAGAGTATTAGAGTAATTTCCTGCATGTTTGGGTTAATATTTTATCCCTATTTGGATCTATTCTCCAAAAATGTTTGGTACAATATTCTAAAAATATTACCCTATTTTTTTTAATTACATTTAACCCCATAAGGTTATTAATTTCACTAAATACCCCTGAAAAAAAAGTTTAAAAATTACAAAAACACCCCCCCATAACCCAACTTGTCAAGATTCCGGAACCACCGTCGGTGATAGCCGGAATCTGTATACAACGGCCTAACTTCCGACCAGAAATGGCGAGAAGTCACCGCTGTGGCCTTTTCCGGCCAAAAACCACCACGGATCTGGCCGGAAAAGGCCAGATCTGGCCGTCAGCGACGGTCAATGACGGCCAAATCTTGCCGTCGTTGACCGAAAACGACGGCCAAAGATGGCCCTCATTTGGGCCTTTTCGGCTGTCACGGCCATAACAGACGTAGATATGACCTTTTCGGCCGATCACCATGGATCTGGCCGGAAAAGGCCATAACGACGTGTTACGGCACAGATCCAACTAGTCTGTGCCGTAACGAAATTTTCCGGCCAGATTCCGGCGGTGGTGGCCAGAATCTGACACTGCAGGTGGTGGGGGTGGTTTTGTCATTTTATATGTGTAGGGTCTTTAGTTAAATTAGTAAACCTAAGGGCTTTTTTACAAATTTTTAAAATTTACCTCGTAATACTCCCATATCCAATAACCCAATACTATCCCTAAAATCCTATCCAAAATACTAAACCAAACGCACCCGAAGGTTGCGACTGTTTATTTGGGCATTTAGTGACCACCTCCGTCCTGAATACCGATTCAAATGCATTCTCAGTAATGTTGCAGTTATCCTAATGAATTCCAATTCAAATAGCTGAATTCGGTATAATTATCCAGTTTTGCTCAGCCCCAAAAATCACATTTATAAGTAGCCTAATTAAGCAATTAATTTGTCACGGAAATACAATTTTGGGCATCGGACAGGCTGGATTTCTTATCGATTTTCTTTCATTGCATAAGCAATACCGATCTGCTTTAGTATATCATATGGATGTAGAAAAAGCTTCTGGAAACATCTTTTTTCCATTTCTATTAAATTAGTTCATATATTTGTTTCGCGTGCTTGTTGGAAGAATTCAGTCTTTTCAACCTGAAGATACAACCTAAATAACCGCGGTAATATCCTGAAATTATTGAATGTAATTGCTAATGAAATGCATGGCTGTTCTAAAATTGAAAGAAGTGATTGCAGATAAGCCCTATGCACCCATTGCCATATATTTTCTTTGTATTTTCAAAATTTATGTTGTTGTTTTTCCCTTGAAATTTGGGTTGTGATGTGGATTATGTGTTAAAATCTGTAATCATGGTTTGTTGAAATGGGTTTTAAAACGATTTAGGGGAGAGTCAATTGTTTTTTTTTTTTTTTTCGTTTGTGTCGTTATAGTGGTGGTGACTGGTGAGCGGCTTTGAATTGGGTTTTTTTTGTTATTTCGTTTGTGAATTTTGTGTAGTTTTGGTTTGATTAATTGAGTTTTGAAAGAGTTTCCCTCTTTGAAATTTAGAGACGGTGTTGCATGGGTTGTGAAGGGAAGGAGTTGAAGGATTCTGGCCATGGAGAGGGGAGTTACTTGGCATGGTGAGGAAGAAAGGTGGGGTTCGAGGGAAGGTGAGGGTTTTAAGGTCATTCATCTATTCACTGTGAAAACTAACGAAAAGTGACAAACAGCAAGGGGTCATGAGTAATACTGATACCTAGACTTGATAAAACAGGTCCAACTAATATTTTGTACCCGTATATATCGACCCGTATTGAATTTATATCCGTTTGAACGTGACGCATACCCGATTCACCCGCCCCTTTTGCCAGGTCTACTGATACTATGGGATTTAAAATTTAATTTAATTATCCCCTTTCAGGCGATAGTTTCGAAAAAGTTTTCTAGTCCCTGGCGCCCTGCAGACAGCAGTGCAATTAAGTAAAAGTCAGGGAGGTCTTTGTTATTAAAAAATAAAATAAAAATTCAAATGTTATTCGAAGCTTCTTGGAAGCATTACCCTTGGAAAGGACACATGTCCTTGGTAAAATGGCCAGAAAAATCTTGCCTTTCCACATTTCTGTATCGTCAGTCCGGCGCAGTGGCGCTTAAGCAGTGAGGAGAAAGTTGTGAACCCCAAACTGTAACAATCATGGTTTGAAGCTTGGACATAGCGGTCTTGGAGAGATTTCTTGTATGGCCAACAGAATCAAGCACGTGTTTAGTTTTTCTTTTCGTTCTTTTTATTGTGGTTTGTGCCCGGCTGTAAAATGGGTTCTTGTGTTATTATTATTTTTTTGGATATGGCAGTGTTTTTTCTGTGTGTCCGCGTGGGCTCATTAAAAAACATAAAATAATGTTAGAAAATTCCTTCTCATTCTTCCATTTTGTTTCGGTTAAGGTAACAAACACGACAACAGAGAAAGAAGTTTCAAGTCCCAATTACGACAAGAAGGAAACCATAAATCCAGGTAATATAGGTCCATTCAACACGGAAATTTTAATGTTCTTTTTGGGTTTATATTGTTTGTGGAATGTTTGTGTAGGTGATGCATATTTGTTTTAGGATA